>NC_062529.1:24407528-24427528 GCF_022655615.1 Tachysurus fulvidraco | reverse complement strand
ACTCTGTTACAACACTATGTTACAACACTCTGTTACAACACTATGTTACAACATTGTTACAACACTATGTTACAACACTATGTTACAACACTGTTACAACATTGTTACAACACTCTGTTACAACACTATGTTACAACATTGTTACAACACTATGTTACAACACTATGTTACAACACTATGTTACAACATTGTTACAACACTATGTTACAACACTATGTTACAACACTGTTACAACATTGTTACAACACTCTGTTACAACACTATGTTACAACATTGTTACAACACTATGTTACAACACTATGTTACAACACTATGTTACAACATTGTTACAACACTATGTTACAACACTCTGTTACAACACTATGTTACAACACTATGTTACAACACTATGTCACAACACTATGTTACAACACTATGTTACAACACTATGTTACAACACTATGTTACAACATTGTTACAACACTATGTTACAAAATTGTTACAACACTATGTTACAACACTATGTCACAACACTATGTTACAACACTATGTTACAACACTATGTTACAACACTAAGTTACAACACTATGTTACAACACTATGTTACAACATTATGTTACAACACTATGTTACAACACTATGTTACAACACTATGTTACAACACTATGTTACAACATTATTTTACAACAATATGTTAATTTACAGACTTCTAGATTCCCACAGACCCACATTTCTAGATTCCCACAGACCCACATTTCTAGATTCCCACAGACCCACAAATTCTAGATTCCAACAGACCCACATTTCCAGATTTCTAGATTCCCACAGACCCACATTTCTAGATTCCCACAGACCCACATTTCTAGATTCCCACAGACCCACATTTCTAGATTCCCACAGACCCACAAATTCTAGATTCCAACAGACCCACAGTACTAGATTTCTAGATTCCCACAGACCCACATTTCTAGATTCCCACAGAACCACATTTCTAGATTTCTAGATTCCCACAGACCCACATTACTAGATTTCTAGATTCCCACGACCCACATTTCTAGATTCCCACAGAACCACACTTCTAGATTTCTAGATTCCCACAGACCCACATTTCTAGATTCCCACAGACCCACATTTCTAGATTTCTAGATTCCCACAGACCCACATTTCTAGATTCCCTCAGACCCACATTTCTAGATTTCTAGATTCCCACAGACCCACATTTCTAGATTTCTAGATTCCCACAGACCCACATTTCTAGATTTCTAGATTCCCACAGACCCACATTTCTAGATTTCTAGATTCCCACAGACGCACATTTCTAGATTCCCACAGACCCACATTTCTAGATTCCCACAGACCCACATTTCTAGATTTCTAGATTCCCACAGACCCACATTTCTAGATTTCTAGATTCCCACAGACCCACATTTCCAGACTAGTATTTCTACAAATTTTTAGATTTCCAGATTTCATTATTTTCAGACATCTATACGTCCAAATATCTATATTGCAATAGAGCCACATTTACAGAGTTCTTTATTTCCAGAAGTCAAAATTTCCAGCTATTCACATTTCCAGAGTTCTATATTTAGAGATCTACCAGCTCCAGTCTCTGACTCTGCGATACTAAAGAGGAGATGTGAACTCCATGTGGTCTTTTGCATCAACACAACATTTATCAGACTGTATATATAATCACACCCCCAGTGTCACCCAGATGAGGATGAGGTTCTCCTTTGAGTCTGGTTCCTCTCAAGGTTCCTTCCTTTACCATCTAAGGGAGTTTTTCCTCCCCACAGTCACCTGAGTCACCTCAGACTCGCTCATTGGGGATAAATACAAACACACTGTGAACTAAATCTATCTAATATTAATCTTTATAATAACCTTTTGTTCTACGTTTATGTTCTGTAAAGCTGCTTTGAGACAATGTCAATTATAAAAAGTGCTATACAAATAAACTTGAATTGAATTGAATGATTTCCCACATTTCTACATGTCCACAGACATTTCCAGACTTTTAGGACCCCGTCTTTACAGGGACTTACATTTTCAGAACCCTGCACTTCACACACCTTTCCAGGGACTAATGATGTCAGGGTTCTACATTTCCCAAACGTGTCCCCAGCATCCTGTCCCCCTACAATAAGTCTGTTACAATGCTGTATTTTTCTACACCACTCTATTTCTATATTATATCGATCACTCTATATTCCCAGGTTGCTTTATTCACCATATATATTTCAGCTCAGTGTATTCACAGTAGAGTTCTCCAACCCCACCCGAGTGTGTGTATGTTCTCCAACCCCACCCGAGTGTGTGTATGTTCTCCAACCCCACCCGAGTGTGTGTATGTTCTCCAACCCCACCCGAGTGTGCGTGTATGTTCTCCAACCCCACCCGAGTGTGTGTATGCTCTCCAACCCCACCCGAGTGTGTGTATGTTCTCCAACCCCACCCGAGTGTGTGTATGTTCTCCAACCCCACCCGAGTGTGTGTGTATGTTCTCCAACCCCACCCGAGTGTGTGTATGCTCTCCAACCCCACCCGAGTGTGTGTATGTTCTCCAACCCCACCCGAGTGTGTGTATGTTCTCCAACCCCACCCGAGTGTGTGTATGTTCTCCAACCCCACCCCAGTGTGTGTATGTTCTCCAACCCCACCCGAGTGTGTGTATGTTCTCCAACCCCACCCGAGTGTGTGTATGTTCTCCAACCCCACCCGAGTGTGTGTATGTTCTCCAACCCCACCCGAGTGTGTGTATGTTCTCCAACCCCACCTGAGTATGTGTATATTCTCCAACCCCACCTGAGTGTGTGTATGTTCTCCAACCCCACCTGAGTGTGTGTATTATCTCCAACCCCACCTGAGTGTGTGTATGTTCTCCAACCCCACCTGAGTGTGTGTATGTTCTCCAACACCACCCGAGTGTGTGTATGTTCTCCAACCCCACCTGAGTGTCTATATATGTCTATATATAGACATATATAGACACTCAGGTGGGGTTGAGTGTCTTTATATGTCTATATACCTATATATTAATGAAATAAATGCTTTGTTAACTAATATTTTTTACCATATTAGGGCAACATACTGTAAGGAAGTCCATAGTGTAGGTCTCTACTATCCAATTTCCAATTTTATTCCTTGCTCTAATGAATATGCAAATCAGGATGGGAATATTTCTATTTAAAAAAGGAAAAAGGGCGGAGTCTGTGCAAATAGATCCGTTACCCCAGGTATTACATTTGTCGAGATTTGTTAAGTCTGTTTCTGGTAGATATTGTAAAGTTCTAATTATTCAAATCATTTCCTATAAAATATTTTTTAGAACATACATTTTTACACGTTTAAGCACTTGCGGAATTTAAATGACTTTTGGGAAAGCCTTCGCATTTAGTGACGTGACATACGGCTAAGTTTGTTGACACATACTCAGAATTTGTTCTCCGAGTTTAACCCATTCAAAGTGCACACACAGCAGTGAACACACACACACACACACACACACACACACACACACACACACACCGTAAACACACACCCGGAGCAGTGGGCAACCATTTATGCTTCGGCGCCCGGGGAGCAGTGGGGGGGGGGGGTATGGTGCCTTGCTCAAGGGCACCTCAGTCGTGGTATTGCCGGCCCGAGACTTGAACCCACAACCATAGGGTTAGGGGTCATTAGGGTTAGACATGGTTAACTTCTGCTTATTGGAATCCAATCTGTCAGGGATTCTCTCATTTTTTTTTCACAAAAGCTCTGATCTGTCACTGTCACAGACTGAACTCAGATCAATCGGCAGTCAGTAGGAGACAGAGAAAGAGGGAACAGGAAAAAAAAAGAGGAACACGAGGTAAGAGGACAGCGTGTGTGTGTGTGTGTGTGTGTGTGTGTGTGTGTGTGTGTGTGTGTGTGTGTGTGTGTGTGTGTGTGTGTGTGTGTGTGTGTGTGTGTGTGTGTGTGCGTGCCTGCCCGCCTGCCCACCCACAGAGGAGCTTGTTCTCGAGTGTGAACAAGGTACCAGTTACCAGGGTGACTGAACCAGTACAGATCGACTTTTCCAGTCAGTTTAACACCTGCACTCACTAACTTCATCAAAACACCACATTTAGTGCCAACTGCAACACCTAAACACCCCCACCGCCCCCATACACACATACACCCACACATGAAGTTTCAGAGTTATTGTTATAACCTCTGTTCATTCATTCATTTTCTACCGCTTATCCGAACTTCTCGGGTCACGGGGAGCCTGTGCCTATCTCAGGCGTCTTTGGGCATCGAGGCAGGATACACCCTGGACGGAGTGCCAACCCATCACAGGGCACACACACACTCTCATTCACTCACACACTCACACACTACGGACAATTTTCCAGAGATGCCAATCAACCTACCATGCATGTCTTTGGACCGGGGGAGGAAACCGGAGTACCCGGAGGAAACCCCCGAGGCACGGGGAGAACATGCAAACTCCACACACACACAAGGCGGAGGCGGGAATCGAACCCCCATTCCTGGAGGTGTGAGGCGAACGTGCTAACCACTAAGCCACCGTGCCCCCCCGTTATAACTTCTAAGTTCTCCTTAATACCACAGAAATTTCCCTGGCTATGTTAGTTTTACTCCTGCACTCTGACAAACCTAAATGTATTACAATGACTTTTTCTCTAAGGAGATGTTTGTTTCATGTTCATGGAAGGAGTCTCCAGTGTCGGCGCTTTATAACAGTTAGATGTTCCGGACTGAGAAGTGTATGTTCTGTGGTTTCTCAGTAACAACATCATGGAACCAATTGGTGTAACTATAAAAGGATAAAAATTGCGTTAATGATTAAATGATAAAACATTAACTGTGAACGAAAAAAATAAATAAAAACAAGTGCACAGTGCACACACATCTACAGAATCCACATCCGGTCCAGTGACAGATCTCAAAGACTGTCGTTTTGAATAACGACACACCAACCAAATGTATCCCTCGAGCCTGATTCAGAGTCTCGCCGAACAAGAAATTAATCTAACGATTCCCAGAAATATTTGACATTTTAGAACGGTTTCTGTTTCATAAGTGTTCATGCTATCCAACCGAGGATACTAAAAGAAGACTGACTTGCGCACAAAACTGACCATCTGTGCCGAGAAGCTTGACATCCCACATGGTCTTGAGACAAACAGTAAAAGACATACCAATAAAACAAACAAGTAAAAACTTTTTAGAATCGATCCTACTTCGAGCCACATTCTCAACAAACAATTCCGTCTCTCTTTGCCTGACTGACCTTTCTGATAAAGACACCCCCAAAATAGCTTCTTTATTTCCTCCCTCCCGTCCCCGATGCACATCGCTCGGTGTGGATGTTGCAACCTTTTAGTCAGTTTGCTTCAGAGCAAAGGGACATAAATCTCCCCAAGTGTGTGCGTCACCGAGGTCCGCATTGATAACAGCTGCCAAAAACAGCAGCCGGATGGATGGCTTGCGCTATTCTTGGCGCTGTGTGTTTATCACGGCCGAAGGAGCCCATTAAGTGGCGTGAAACACAGATGCATCAGAATCATCGGCTCTCGCATGGTCCAGGTCATGACGGCACATGCTGGTAGTTAATCCTATCTGACGCGCTCGATGAACACAAACCTAAACTAATTGGCACGGTAACGATGACGGAACGAAGCAGGAGCTTAATAAAGAGTGTTAGCGATCATGTTATTATATCCCGCGGCTTCGAATGAGTAAATAAATTAGTAAAAAAAAAAATAAATTAAGAGTAATGTGGCTCTGGGTTTGTCCAGTGCAATTAGCCTGCAATTAAAACCGATTAAGTGACCGATTTATAAAACCTCCCACTTAAACTGAAGTGATGATCATTGTGTAGTTATTAACTGACACCTCTCATCCTTGACTGGACTGTCAACATTTATTTCACGAACCTGTAATTAGCAGTAGTTGGTTGATCATGACGCTTATATACATAGAAAGAGTCTGGCTACAGGGTCACATTGATTACAAAGATTTTGATGACAATTACAAATAACATGATGAGATGAGGTGGGCACGGTGGCTTGGTTAGCACGTTCGCCTCACACTTCCAGGGTTGGGGGTTCGATTCCCGCCTCCGCCTTGTGTGTGTGGAGTTTGCATGTTCTCCCTGTGCCTCGGGGGTTTCCTCCGGGTACTCAGGTTTCCTCCCCCGGTCTAAAGACATGCATGGTAGGTTGATTGGCATCTCTGGAAAATTGTCCGTAGTGTGTGAGTGTGTGAGTGAATGAGAGTGTGTGTGCCCTGTGATGGGTTGGCACTCCGTCCAGGGTGTATCCTGCCTCGATGCCCAAAGACGCCTGAGATAGGCGCAGGCTCCCCATGACCCGAGGTAGTTCAGATAAGCGGTAGAGAATGAATGAATGAATGAATGAATGATGAGATGAGACTTTCCTGAATAATTAGGTAACCGTTGCTTAGGGGTCCAACCGTAGTTTCTGCTTCTGTTTAAAAAAACCGTTCATCTCAACAACGATCCCATCCTGATCCCTCATTGTGGACAGCACGCATCGGACTCACGGTAGCGAATCATCGAGCCCTTACGCCAAAGCGCAATTAACAGTTACCCTCAAGTGGCCCAATCCATCCTACCGATGGATCCCACTTTAGATTGATTGAGCATATCTAATCCCTTACTACTACCCAAGCAGGACACTAAATAAATGCAGCTCATGAGCAGTGGAGCTTTTGTACGAGTCAGCAGGAGTGAGCAATTTTACAACATTAATCTTGGTTCTTTCTGTTTTCCCTGATGTGTTACTCTGATACCGCCAATGATAGCCCCAGTGAGTGGTCATCTTTTCTGAATGCCACCCAAGCCTCGGAACTATTTATGATCGGACAGAGAAGACCACAGAGTGCCAACGTGGCTAGTCCATAATAAAATCAATGCCTTTCAAGATGGAGGATTTTGTCATCCATATTGATGGTGTCATTGTTAAGCCTTTGCTAGTGGTTTGTAATCTTGGTGTATTGCTTGACCCCATTATGTACCTTTAAGCTGCACATAAATTCTCTCTCTAAAATTTTGATTTCTCACCACTGCAGCTTTTCACACTTTAATCACACTCTTGTTATAACCACACTAGATCCCCAGTTCTGTCTAGTATCAACTAATTACTAACTAACTAATTGATGCTGATTGGATTACTTGGTGGATACAATAGGACCTCTTCATATTCACTGTAAATATATTTTTTTAAATAGGACTATAATTTACACTATAATCTTTTTTTTTCTACTTAACCCCTATTTGAGACCAGACTGGTTAGGAGTTAAAAAATTAAACCTAAATAAACCGCTGGTGGAAGTGCTTTTTTAAAATCTTGTAACCATTAGATTAAAGGTGGGGTCTCCGATGTTTTAAAGCCAATGTTGACTTTAAAATCACCAAAACAAACACGCCCCTAACGCAAATGGGTCCCACCCCTGTATCGATAGCTCCGCCCACACATACATATGTAACCCAGGTGACTACTGGAAAGAAATGTGTCTTTATCATAGCTGAAGGGAAGAACAATACGATTGTAGATAAACAAACAAGCAAAAATGCCACACAAGCATAATGATGTAAAGGACAAAGGCATATATTAGTTCTGTGTAACAAAGCAAAACCAACGTTACTCACCTATCAAGAAGGAAAAAAGCACCTCGGCGTCTTAAGTAAAGTCGGCCACATATTCACAGGTCGGAGTTTCCCGAGTCAATAACTCCTGAGCTAAACGCTGTTACTACACAAAACGCGGTTGTAGTTGCCTCTCTACATTACTACGATAGAAAAGAGGTGTTATTTGTGTAGTAACAGCGTTTAGCTCAGGAGTTATTGACTCGGGAAACTCCAACCTGTGAATATGTGGCCGACTTCCTGCTCCTTCAGTTCTCTCCAGCGCTGGAAAGCTGATCCTATATTAACACGTCCTACTTCTTGTCCTTATCGTAAGTCTTTCTTCTCTTTCTTTCTTTGTTTTTATCCTCCATGTCAATGTTAAAACCGCTTTCTGCTAATGTCACACATGCGCACTGAACACTCTCTTCGCCCATATCAACAAGACACGCCCCTTTCTGCTCATTGGCTACACGTTTGTTTTGTTTCTTGTTTATTTTTCGGCCCGACTCAGTTTTCCGAAGCATTTCTTAAAAATCGGAGACCCCACCATTAAATGGCAAAACGTGGTGGTTAAGTATAAAATTTGTAATTTGTAAAAAAAAATTTGTAATCACTTTTGCTCAGTAGCTTTCCAGGATCTTTCCTTCATTTCATACAACTCTTCTGCCAGTACAGATCCTCGAGTCAGAAGGGAAACTCTTTCCCTGGTGGAACTTTCACTATCTAACAAATTAAAGTTGTCTCATGTATTTTGTCTTTAATGCCACTATTAAAACTATTTATTAATTAAAACAGTTGCTGCTAAAAAAAAAAAATAAGCTCACAGTTCTACAGATATATGAACAACCCCGTTAGGGTGTCAGAAAATTACAGACAGCTATTTCTGCGTTCATAATTTGCTTCTCTCAAGCACAAAAATAAAGGGGATCCTAAATAATGAAAGGTAGGAACAGTGATTTATTACTATTATGTGTTTGTGTACCATGCAATCAATGCTAATCAATATAGCCCACTGTTAGCAATATTTGTAAATCCCAGCAAAGCTCCTAAGGGCATCGAATTCTACCTCTATTGCTAATAAATCTGTCCCCAAATATGGCATTAAATTACCACCATTCTTCACACTCCATCATCAGAAACACAAACACAATCAGAAAGCACTTCAACGACAGCAGGACTGTTAAATTGCTACATTATAGGTTTAGATATAATTTTGTTCTCCAAAAATAATTGTCAGTGCACTGCTACGGTCCTGTGCCAAAATGTAGACTGCAGGTTTAGAGCTCATATATTATAAAAATGATCAACTGTTATAAAATCTTAAAGCCTTACTGACCTGAAGATAATGACAAGGCCTCATGGGGGTCTTGAGGTCTTGAGGCATCATAGGCTTCTCGAGATTGAGCGAGGACTTGCGGTAGGCCTCTTTGGCCTGGCTAACAGTCAACGTGGACCAAGAGCTCCGCTTCATATACTTTCCCTCAGGAGCCAAGGCCATGCCCTCACAAGCTGAGCACTTCACGTCATTGTTGCTCTTTGAGGTCTTAAGTGAAAGATCTCCAAAATGGCCTGGGACTGATTCCGGGTAGCAGTGACTTATGTGATCCACATGGTGCCGACTCATGACACTGGGAGTCCGGTAGGTGCTGTCACTGTCTAGGTTATCATCAGAGCTCCACCACCCGGCAATCCCTGAGCGGTGCTTAGAGTCAGCTTTGCGCTCTTTACTCTTGCTCCTCTTGCTGTGTTTGTGGTGGCCGTGGTGGTGACCATGATGGTGGTGGCCACTTTCTGAGCGTGAGTCTCCTTTGGTGCCGTTCATCTTTGAGGAGCCTTCCAGCGAGTGGGACTTGGTAAAGAGCTTCTGCACAGAGTGCACCAGGTGGCGGATCCGACCTGGACTCTCGTTCCGCTGCTCGCTGTTGGTGGTAGCTGTGGATGTGCGCTGGTATTGCAGTGTGTGGAAGCCATCTCTGTGGATGGGCAGCTGCTTCTCAAATTGGTCCAGGAGGTTAGCTGGTATCCGGTTCATTTTGCCAGAACCGGAACCACTACCTGCACCACCTCCTACTACTCCACCCCCTCCGATAACACCACCACCACCTCCGCTGCCATGCCCAGTGTTGCCATCCTCCCGCGAACTCTCATGGTGTGAACTGTAATGCATCCTGGGAAATGTGCTGCTGGAAACGTGGTCAGAGGCCATGGAGACGGGCATCACCATGCACTCCGAATGGATAGAGCTCCGTGGCGAGCAACGGTGGTGGTCCATGGGGCAACTCTCCGTGGGGCTAAGAAGGTAAGACGAGCGGGAATCGGGAACACCATGCTGCAGGTGGTCAAGGGAGTGGTCGTAGTCTGTCAGGCCAAAGGTGTGTCCAGTTGTGATGTTTAGCTGGGGACGACCGCCTGAGAGACCTTTCATATTCCTGGGAGGGGAGGGGTAGCTGTCTTCATCGAAGTACTGGATGGGGGACCATGAATATGGCTGGTCTGCAAATGACAAGAAGAGACAAAGACACTATGGGTCAAAATAGTCCTGTACCTTTTATTATTCAGCTGTCAACTATACTTCAGCTTGATTCCTTTTGCTGTGCTTTGACTTTCTAATAATCACTCTTGGCTCAGCCACAGCTTAGGATTTATCAGGGCACAATGGTGCTCTCAGTCTTGCCACTCAAATTGAAGCACAAGGCATGAATTTCCATGGAAACTCATTTATGAACCATCACTTGATTGCATAAAAATATTGCTAAAATATCCAAAAAACTTGTAAAATTCCAATAAAAAAACAACAACAATAATGACAAGAACAAGCACTGAGCCCTCCACAAGCACTTCCCTGCAAGTCAGATAGAGAACATGGTTAGCATTTCCATTTATCCAATGCAAAGTAAAATAATAGCCTATCATTTTAGCACCACAAAGCCATCCATCAAAGCCAGCTTTGGTTGGAGAGTACTTTGAGGAGCGTCAGTAGTTGTCCTTGGGAAGCAACACCCTGAGATTAAAATCACATTTGCTGGAATCTTTCATTAAGGTCAGACACAAGGACTCTAAGTTTGATCACTCTGATCACTTTTATTCTGTTACACTGCCATGCCACACTTTTTTATGCCTGTCTGATTAGTTCTACGTGGGGACGTGGGGGTAAAGTAATTATTACCAGAGCTTCTCTGTGATTTTAGTCCCGTCCGAATGCGCCATCTTGGTAATCATTTCGGACAATGTCAGTAAAGATTATGGCGACTTTCACCTTCTGTAAAAAGGTCCGGAAAAATTACCTCAGGTAATACTGATCCCGTCCGAAAAGACCCGCTGTAAATATGTACGGTAAAATTCCGTCATTTCCTGTATAAAAGTAGTTTTTGGCGCGTTTTGCAAGCATGGAGGCGCTTGAAACAGGAAATGACGTCATACGCACATGATGACAAGGAGGTTACTGTTGTGCGTAAAGCGAGTTACCCCTCCCACTTCTGATAGTTTTACTGAGATGTCTTGTCCCGTGCGAATTGGCCAAATAATATTACAGACGTCCTGCGGTAAAATCGCATCACTCCACGTCCCCACGTTAAACTAATCCCGTCCGAATAGTGCTAATGTCAGTAAAGATTACGGCGACTTTTACCTTCTGTAAAAAGGTCCGGAAAAATGACCTCAGGTAATACTGATCCCGTCCAAAAAGACCCGCTGTAAATATGTATGGTAAAATTCTGTCATTTTCTGTTTAAAAGTTTTTTCTCATTTTCTCATTTTCAAGCATGGCGGCGCCAAGTTGTCTGTTTGCACACGTGATAACAGGAAGCAACGTCATACGCACATGACGACAAGGAGGTTACTGTGGTGCGTAAAGCGAGTTACCCCTCCCACTTCTGCTAGTTTTACTGAGATGTCTTGTCCCGTGCGAATTGGCCAATTAATATTACAGACGTCCTGAGGTAAAATCGCATCACTCCACGTCCCCACGTAAAACTAATCCCGTCCGAATAGTGCTTTAGTGGCCCGGGGTTGAATTGGAGATTTACAATCGGAGAAATAGATTTTATAGTAAATTGGGTAAATTGTAAAAAAAAACACAATTTAAATAAAACAAACAAACAAACAAACAAAAAAAAAACAGTAATGGTGCTAATTTGAGCTACATTTCAGAAACAGAAGTAATCATTTAGGGCCTTTTTACACCTGGTCACTTCGTGTGTTTTCTTTGATCCGATAGCTATCTGATTTGTTAAAACTGTTCCATTTACAGTACATTAAGCCACATAAACGCGTCTCGGCGAATTGGATATCGATCCGATCTTTTTACTCCCACACAAACTGCAAATATATTTTACCTCATTTCCGGGGTAATTGAAATGGAACACGCTTTGGTGTATGCGGTTTTCAGAAAGCAATCAAAACGAAGACGACAAAACTTATGATGGTTATGCTACAAAAATTACATTTATCTGTTTCTGGCACGATGCACGACTCGTGAGTCACTCACGAATGACGTACTTCCGTCTGGGAGGAGTATAGCGCTGACGTATGTGGCTTGAACAACCACATTCATTTACACCTGTCCAGTTTCATCTGAAACACGTCCCAGACCACCTCCTGAAGGGGTTTGAACTATTGGATTTATATCCGTCTCGAAAAAGTTTCGGAGGGCATTTAGACCTGGTCTTTTTACCATCAGGATAGCTATCGAAGTGGTCCCCAACCTTTTTTGTGCCGCGGACCGGTCAATGTTTGATAATTTTACCACGGCCCGCTGGGGGTGGGGGGTGGCGGCTATACAATTAAATTAAAATTAATAATTTTAATGTAATTGTATTTAAACATGCCTTTTTAACTCACTACAACGCTAAATCAATGAGAACCCTGAGCTTGTTTCTTTACAACGAGACGGTTCCATCTGGGGTAATAGGAGACAATGACACCCGAAGTGTGTTGCTTATGTCCAGTTTATTCCGTTGTTTTGTTTCGGTTGCCATCACTGCAGAAAACCCCGCTTCACACAGATAGCATGTCGGAAATGGCGATAGGGATTTAAGTGCTGTGGTGACAATCTCAGGGTATTCCGCCATGACTTTAATCCAGAACACCGGCAGAGTTTCTAACTTTCTAACGACGTCTGTTTCGTCTCATTTTTGCTAATTTGTGGGTTAAATTTGAGCAAACACAATATACACGTACACCAAGCACTGTTAAACATGACAAAGTACCGGTGAACAGAGAGAAGAGCGATACACACCTTCTCTCTCCACCAAAGCTACAACACCACTGCCGCTTGCAGCCGCTCAGCTCCAGACGTCACCTAAACCCGGCCCGATATTATGATATTTTGCGCATGTGCGGTATTGGTGCGGCTTTAGGTGACGTCTCTCAGCTCCCGGTTAACCTCTCGTCCATGGAAAGTCGCACAAACCCGAGAGAAATACACCACAGTAAATAAAATGGAAAGAATTTAATGTTCCTTCGGCGGCCCGGTACCATTTGGTCCACGGACCGGTACCGGTCCGCGGCCCGGGTGTTGGGGACCACTGAGCTATCGGATCATAGAAAGCGCATTAAGTGACCAGGGGTAAAAAGCCCCCTAGGCTCAGTGAAGTTTACCGAGATGCTTAGAATTGTAAGTAGATTTATTTTCACCCATACTTAGCCACATTTGTGTCCATTAATTAATTTTAAATTTGAATCTTTCATTAACTGCCTTCATGCTCTGTCACTTCCTGAACATCTCGTCTCAGTGGAGGTGTTTGTTAAGACACTGTGCCAAAGAAAGTCCTTTAAGAAGAGTCAGAAGACAATTACCATACTTATTGGAGCATGGCATCTTGAGTCTCAAGCAAATCTCCAAATGTCTGACCTTCATAAGTCAATGTAAAAAAAAACAAAAAAAATACCAGAATGCCCAAAATCTTTAAAAGACAGGGGTCACGCCCGCTGTTAGCTATTTAAAGTTGTTTTTAACATCTCTATATTTATCTGTATCTGTAAACACTGCATGGCTCTCTGGTGAGTGTCAAGGACTGTATCGTCAGGTCCATGAGCAACCATGTCATGGAAAACCTGAAACTCGGACCACAATGTCTACTTCAAGACTAACAGTCAAAGCCATAAAGATATATTTGGACATTTGTTGCTCCCACTCTTCAAACACAGAATACGATAAAGGACATTTTGTCCTTTTATCGTATTAGCATTTAAATGGCAACACATCCGGCGCAAACGAGTCTGACAGATACAAACTCCCGTCCTTGTTTGGCTCTGGTAACAGGACTTAAAAAACAAAGTTAATGGATAATCAAGGCAGAAACTGCTTTCAAAGCAAAATAACATAACCTTCAGTGTTGGCACAGCCTCAGTTCGAGAGATGAATAAAATATAACAAGATTTCTGCAAATCTGTTGTTCGGCATTGATAAGATGCGGCAAAACGGAGCAGCGGGAAATCACAAAAGAGACAGTGCTCGAGTAACAATAGCAGATTTAAATCGTGCTGACACGTAAGATGCTTTCTTATCTGCACATACCCTGTTATCCACCACATCTACCACAACTGATTACTTCTTGCAAGTGGTTGGGGCCAAATTAATTACAGTTAATTGTGATGCTTATTTCGTAGGGCTTTCGATAAATGGCTGTCGTTGCATTTTACATTATTTGGCAAGCAAACTTATCCAGGGTGACTTACATTTGTCTAATTTTACACATCCATGCATTTGGGGGTCTTCCTTTAAGTGCCCCATATTGGCAGCTTATTAGTGGTCTTGGGATTTGAACACATGAACTTCCAGTCTGTAATCTAAAGCCATAAACACTGAGCTACCACTTCCCATTCAAACTGAAAAAAGTATTCTATTATAGCTTAGTAAGTACTTTATCCTGGTCAGAATCATGGTGGACGTAGAATATATCCTGAAGACACAGGGGCAAGACGCAGGGCAAGACTGGCTAGGACACCAGTCCATTTCAGTAAACACCTGACAAGCATACCAATATGTATTTGTTGAACATCCCATTAAAGTGTTAGTCTTCCACCTGCTGCTATAACAGCTTCTATTCTTTCTACCCTTGGCTTTCCACAAGAGGTTGAAGCATGGCTGTGAGGATTTGTGGTCATTCAGCTACAAGAGGTAGCTACAGTCAAGGGCACCTCAGTCGTGGTATTGACGGCCCGAGACTCGAACCCACAACCTTAGGGTTAGGAGTCAAACTCTATAACCATTAGGCCACAACTTCCCCGGGGTGCAGTCAGCGTTTGCAAGTTCATCCCAAAGGTTTTCAGTAGGGTAGAGTTATGGAAATTTTAATGCAGGGTGCAAAGACATTCTATACAACTGTGTACAAAAAAGCACATACTTTTGTCCATGTACTGTATTAATTATAAAATATATTTTACAAAATATAAGAAATTTTTACGAGCACCATTCAAGACACTCAATGTCAAATAATTAAATAAAATATAATAATAAAAAAAAAGAAAGTATACCATTTTAAAGTTTGGTCAATTTCTGAATCAGAATCAGTTTATTGGCCAAGTGTGTTGATGTTGACACACACAAGGAATTTGGTTCCAGCTGTTTGTGACTCTCAAAAGTACAGATATAAATAACACTATACTATACAAGACAATACAAGAAAACAATACAGACGATGAGATACGTTAACGATATTTGAGCTACAAAGTTTAAACCCTGCTCTTTCAAATCTGATCGGTCCATTGTACAGATTTAACTGGCTGATGTGTCTATGTCGAAATACTTTTTTAAACTCATAGTCATCTTTGAGACCTTCCCAACATGGGGGTTAGATCGCGGCCTAATGGTTAGAGTTTGACTCATAACCCTGAGGTTGTGGGTTCGAGTCTCGGGCTGGCCACGACTGAGGTGCCCTTGAGCAAGGCAACGACCCCCCCCCCCAAACTGCTCCCTGGGCGCTGCGGTATAAACGGCTTCCCACTGCTCCGAGTGTGTGTTCACTGCTGAGTATGGGTCACCATACTTAGCTGTATGTCACGTCACTATCAAGTAGGTATTTCCAGTTTTCTATCTTTGTCAGAGATCTGAAAATCTGATATGCAAGCATTCATTGAACGTTGCATTAAACAAAACAATAGAGCCAAGTTTATGGTTGTGTAGGGAAAGAAAGTTAGAGAGTCTGGGAGCAGTGAAGCTAAAAGGTGTAGTCAGTAGGTCAAGACTGGTCAGTAGGCCAGCTAAGGAGGATCACAGGAAGTGCACAGGGATGATGTGGTGAAGGGTCAAGCTGTGAAGCTGTGAAGAGTGGATATGCTAGGCAGAAAAGATAGCAATGCAGTAATGAATCCAAGATGGTTAGAAACCATGGATAAGCTTTTGTGTTGAGAAAGAAATCCACAGAGATTTGGAAGAAAGCATTCACACACCTTTATACCTAGGGGCATGCAGTGTTTCTGAGAAGAGAAAAGAGAGCAAAGAAACCTTTAGGGTTCTAGCATGTATGCTTTGTTTTAATCGGTTACTGATGTTTGAATGGTGACCACTAACAAACTCATTGAATCCTGATATCCATTTCTCTAAAAGGTAATGAAGATTTAAAGTTCATTCATTCATTCATTCATTTTCTACAGCTTATCCGAACTTCTCGGGTCACGGGGAGCCTGTGCCTATACAGTATCAGGCGTCATCGGGCATCAGGGCAGGATACACCCTGGACGGAGTT
The DNA here is from genome assembly GCF_022655615.1 of Tachysurus fulvidraco. Classification (NCBI taxonomy): domain Eukaryota; kingdom Metazoa; phylum Chordata; class Actinopteri; order Siluriformes; family Bagridae; genus Tachysurus; species Tachysurus fulvidraco. The sequence goes on along the minus strand of NC_062529.1, from coordinate 24,411,217 downwards.
CCAACCCATCACAGGGCACACACACACTCATTCACTCACACTCTCACACACTACGGACAATTTTCCAGAGATGCCAATCAACCTACCATGCATGTCTTTGGACCGGGGGAGGAAACCGGAGTACCCGGAGGAAACCCCCGAGGCACGGGGAGAACATGCAAACTCCACACACACAAGGCGGAGGCGGGAATCGACCCCCCAACCCATGAGGTGTGAGGCAAACATGCTAACCACTAAGCCAACGTGCCCCAATATTAAAGTTGTTTAGCATTAATATTTCAATTTCCGGATCTCATTTTATAAGCTGGATACTGAGCAAGAAAGCGAATGTCCTGAAAATCCTCTAGAAAAACTGTGAAATCTCAGGTCTCAGCAAACAAGCTTCCCCGATGGTTAAATCAGAAGCATTCAAAGGGAATATTATCCTGTAACAAAGCCTTTAGGTCAGAGCAATCCAGAATCATAAATGTGCTTAACATGAGCATCAATATCTATAGATTTCTCATCAGTGTCACAATAAAAGATCATAAAAACATCTTCAAACCATCACCAAACGATATGTGGCGCTTTTTCCGAAATCACGTCATGAACAAATAGATGGATAAGAAAGCCTGATCATCTATTTTTGCAGAGGTTAAATGGTGGCTTGTAGAAAAGCGGCACTTTTATTATTTTTTAAAATCAAAACCGGAGGAAATCGTGTCCTTAACCCTCAGACAAGCAGCAATGACCAGCAGACTGTCTGATTTAAGTCCAAATCAGTAGATAAAGTGGACGTAGCCATCAGTGCTTTAGTGGTAATGGATTTTCTAATAGTCCTGTTTTTTTTTTTTTTGGATAGAAAGAAATGAAAGAGAGAAGTTATAGTTAGCCGGTGAGGTGATCTCTCCTCCATTGTGGAGTGTTAAGTTGGCCAGGAAGTATCAGTAAAATTCCTGCAAGGACAAGGAGCATGACAAATATGAGCTGAAAGCCTTTTTAAAGAAAAAAAAAAAAGCTGATGAGTCGTAGGCTTTAAATGTGTGGCGCAGAGTCAGCGAGAAGAGTGTATCACGAAGGAGAGGGTATATCTTTTATAGTGGAGAGCTGTTTTTCACATCAGTATGACCTTTAAGATGTAAGCTCGTATGAGAGGATGACTAGAGCTGTAAAAGAAATGGCCAGAATCAGGGCCAAAGCGCTGAGTCGTACAGGGTACTTCAACCTTCAACAAATAATGCAAACAGTACTAGCATGAAAAGAATGATAATCAGACTGTGAGGTATCATGTCACTTTAACCAGCTGTTTTTTAGATAGTTTGCAGTATGGATGGACCGATCCGATATTTTGGATCCGTATCGACGCCGATCCAATCATTTTGAGTAGATCGTGTATCGGTGGTGCGTGACCGATCCTAATCCGATACCCTTGGTCATAGGCGTCGGAACCATCATATATGGGTGGGACAGGACCCACACACTTTTTAAGACTAATCATATTGGACCCACCCACTTTTACCGTCTCTATTCAGCGCATAATAAATTCCCTAATAAATTATTCCCTAATAAATTATACTCCATTTTGCATTTTACCTACAACATTGACCACGCTCCTGCTTCCTGAAATCCATGGCCGTTGGAACCATTATATGTGGGTGGGACAGGACACGCCCACTTTTTATTTGCCACAAACAAATAAATCTTAATAACTAAGCGAGTTGTATACATTTTTTAGTTTTAAAGGTAGAAAAGAACATAGATATCGGATCGGTATCGGAATCGGATCGGAAGAGAAAAAGTGGTATCGGTACATCCCTAAGTTCTTTCTGGTAATATTTACTTAGACGGACCTTGAACTGCATTTTAGACCACATGTTGTAAAAGTGACTTTGGCACTCCGGGCATGGAACACGAGCAGGTAATAAGTCAATACTTAGATATATGTCCATAGCTCTCGACTGCTGGACTTGCCTCTAGTGTTGGGGTTGAGGATGTTTCTTGTTTTACTAGTCACGTCAAGTTCTTAATTACTCACTAAGTGGCAAGGGATGTTCGAGGTCACACAAAAAATGATTTTGTAAACCCGACTATGAGGTAAGGCAAATGGGTAGCACAGAGGCAATGCACTACAAATTTACCACCTCAGCCTCTTATATGGAGGCAGGCACTTCCTTGTTGCCCTGGAAAATATTTACATTTCATTTACAGCATTTGGCAGACACCCTTATCCAGAGCAACTTACATTATCTAATTTTTTTTTATACAACTGAGCAATTAAGGGCCTTGCTCAGGGGGCCAAAGGTGGCAAGCTTGGCAGACCGGGGATTGAACTCACAACCTTCTGACTGGTAGCCCAACACCTTAATCACTAGGCTACCACACGCCCAACTATGGTTTCTAAAATCCTGGACTCATAAGCATCTCAATTCTCTCTGGTTTGAAATGGGTCCAACATCTGCAGAGTGTAGATAATTAATAATTACCAGCAAGACAGCTTCGAAAACAATCTATGTTGCACTACATAATCGAACCAGTTGTGTGAGCTCAAATCAGAGTCCCTGAGGCCATTTTGCCTATGATGTGCACTGGGACTTCGAGTTGTTGCATCAGCAGCTATGGAGAAGAGCACTGCAGTGCTGCTAGCTGGATATCCGATAGCCTTTAGCAATCTGTGCTAAACGCTAAGAGTCAAGAGATGATGTAATACAGAATACACACCTGTGCAGTTTAGTGTCTGATATCTGTGGAAATGAATTCATGCCTTTAAACAGAGAATGGTTCAAAAAAATACTGATGCCGATGCGCTTGTACTGTATGTGTACTGTATGTGTATCTCAGAATGGTGAAATGGTTTATTGGATAAATATTACATGGCTTTATTTTAAATGATAATCTTGTTTACTTATACATTCATTCATTCATTCATTCTTATCCGAACTTCTCGGGTCACGGGGAGCCTGTGCCTATCTCAGGCGTCATCGGGCATCGAGGCAGGATACACCCCGGACGCAGTGCCAACCCATCGCAGGGCACACACTCTCATTCACTCACACACTTACACACATGTCTTTGGATCGGGGAGGAAACCAGAGTACCCGGAGGAAACCCCCGAGGCACGGGGAGAACATGCAAACTCCACACACACGAGGCGGAGGCGAGAATCGAACCCCAAATGCTGGAGGTGTGATGCAAACATGCTAACCACTAAGCCACTGTGCCCCCCCAATGTACTTTATTTGTTTTGCTAATTACTCTAATTACATGATCAGAGTATCTGTCAATCAAAATCAAATATTCCACACTGTACATTTACTATACAGGACTTTTAAATTCTGTTTAAAAATGAAAGATAAAGCCATGGAGGAGGATTAGGGAACACCAGTGCTGAAGGAAGGAGAGAGAACTAAAACCTATAAACAAGTTCAAAGATTCAGCTTCCGGTTCCATCATCATGAAGTCAACGGATTTTTGGTTAATTGCCAAGTCCTGAATTCATCTCAGCTCCTAACCTAGCTTAAAAATATCTAGCTATGAATTTTAGCTTCAGAGCAATTCATGACCAATCACAGAGCAGCTCTGAACTTTTATCGTAGAGAGGAGGCGGGGCTTAACCCGTTACTAGGTGACACATTCTTCTGACCTTGATTGGTTGTCGAATAAAAATAAATAGGGACGCTTAAAATCTGGTCTATTATAAACCTTCACTTTGT
>NC_062529.1:24372528-24402528 GCF_022655615.1 Tachysurus fulvidraco | reverse complement strand
CACCCACGTCACTTTACGCATCCTTGCAGATAAAAAATATAAACTGGTTTATACACAGAACACCATTTATTTGAGGAGGACAAGGTTCTACTGGGCTCTGAGCACACAACCACACGGTTCTACATCAATCCTCAAGGAGCTTTTTTAAGGGTACGCAAAAACTCTATCTAAACTCTATCTAATTTCAGATATTCTTTATAAACCATATGAGGCAAACGGGGGGTGCGTCCAATCGCAGCCTCCGTTACTAAACCTGCATTTATTTATGTGGACTGATTAATTATCTGATTAATGAACTTCATAAGAGTCATAATAGTCACTCTGCTTCATCACATCACTTGATATTTGATAACTGTTCTGTAACTGCACGACACTGACGGTTTTATTCCTTTACGTCTGATCTTGACTCAGTTTTGGAGATCAGATGCATCACTCACTAACAATCAGCATGAAGATGGAGCTTAAATATATATTCATTCATTTATTATATATTATATTCATTCATTCATCTTCTACCGCTTATCCAAACTACTCGGGTCACGGGGAGCCTGTGCCTATCTCAGGCGTCATCGGGCATCGAGGCAGGATACACCCTGGACGGAGTGCCAACCCATCACAGGGCACACACACACTCTCATTCACTCACACTCACACACTATGGACAATTTTCCAGAGACGCCAATCAACCTACCATGCATGTCTTTGGACCAGGGGAGGAAACCGGAGTACCCGGAGGAAACCCCCGAGGCACGGGGAGAACATGCAACCTTCACACACACAAGGCGGAGGCGGGAATTGAACCCCGACCCACCGTGCCCCCATATATATATATATATATACACAGGGCTGTCATGTGTCACACACTGAGAGTGACAGTCCCTCTTTGGGTCTTTTCTCCCGCTCTCCCTCCACACATCGTATTTCAGAAAAACTTTTTGACTATTTATCATATATTTAATAAGCCGCAGCGCCCAAAACGTATCAGCCAATCAAAAAAAAAAACTACACAACAGCCAATCAGAATATAGCACTATTGTATTTGGGTAAGATGTAACGCAACAACCAATAAAAACAAAACAAAACCTCAACACGACACAGCTTGTCTCTGGACGGGACATTGTCCTCAATCATGACCCAAAAAATGTCTGTGGGGGTTGGAGATGTCACACTTGTCTGTCTTCAGAACTTAAGAGATCCTGTATATATATATATATATATATATATATATATATATATATATATATATATATATATATATATATATATATTCTGCTCTTATAGAAGAAGCGAGGCTTGTTAAGTATAATCTCTGAGCTGTATCTCAGACCCTTCTGTGGTGTTTTATTTTATGGTCACCTCACATGCTCATAAACGCATAGTGCTGAGGATTAAGAGACTGGTTTTATTTAACGTCCAATAGAAATCCCACACATTGTTTCTGAAAGGTTCTCTGATAACCTCGTAGAGCTGCGTGTCGCTTAAAAGCTCCGCCTGACTGGATTTCATCTCGGAGACGAAAGACAAGGAACAAATGGAAGAAATTAGTCAGCAGTACGAGAGATTAGCACTGGAACGGTCTGAAACACCAGCGCTTTACACACTGCGTCGTCTCCAAAAGTCCCGTCCTCGTCTGCGAAAGCTTCTTTCCTCCGTACAGCTTATTAAAAACTACTTAAATTCCCTGTAGCTGAACTTCCAGTGGCTGACAGGAAGCTGACAGGATGACAGGAATCAGATACGGCTCCTGAGATAATTAGCAGATTTTACTTTACCTGGAATAAAATACACTGCTCGCTGTAGTGTGCCACACAGCATGAAAAGAGAGGGGGGGAGGGGAGGGGGGAGGGGGGAGAGAGAAAGAGAGAGAGTGAGAGACAGACAGAGAGACAGAGAGAGAGAGAGAGAGAGAGAGAGAGAGAGAGAGTGACAGAGAGAGAGACAGAGAGAGTGACAGAGAGAGAGAGAGAGACAGAAAGAGTGACAGAGAGAGAGAGAGAGAGAGAGAGAGAGAGAGAGAGAGAGAGAGAGAGAGAGAGCACGACAGAGAGACAGACAGAGAGAGAGAGACAGACTGCGAGAGAGAGACAGAGAGAGAGAGAGAGAGAGAGAGAGAGACAGACAGACAGAGAGACAGACTGAGAGAGAGAGAGAGAGAGAGAGAGAGAGACAGACAGAGAGACAGACTGAGAGAGAGAGAGAAAGAGAGAGAGAGAGAGAGAGAGAGAGAGAGAGAGAGAGAGAGAGAGAGAGAGAGACAGAGACAGAGACAGAGAGAGAGAGATCAGTGTGGTGCTCGCTCAACAATTAACTGGCTGTAACACTAACAGGACAAATATCTCACGTTCTCCCTTATGAGGGCGTCTCGGCTGATTCACCTGAATAAACACTGCAGATTGTTGGACACTTCATGCACTCAACACTCACTGGCTTTGATTAGGTAAAGGCTGAACAATGGTCCGTGGCGCTGACAGGATGAGTACAGTTACCTATGTGCAATATACATTGTGTTGTGTATATACTGTATATTATATTATGGCGCTATTCTTTTTATATATGTGCATTTTCTTACTCTTTGCTGCTGTAACAGTGAAATTTCCCCATTGTGGGATGAATAAAGGTATATCGTATCGCATCGTATCGTATCGTATCGTATCGTATCGTATCATATCACATCACATCACATCGTATCGTATCTTATCTTATCGTATCGTATCGTATCACATCACATCACATCACATCACATCCCATCCCATCTTATCGTATCGTATCACATCACATCACATCGCATCATATCGTATCGTATCTTATCTTATCATATCGTATCGTATCACATCACATCATATCACATCACATCACATCACATCACATCACATCTTATCGTATCACATCAAATCACATCACATCACATCACATCACATCACATCACATCTTATCGTATCACATCAAATCACATCACATCACATCACATCACATCTTATCATATCGTATCTTATCTCATCATATAGTATCGTATCTTATCATATCGTATCGTATCACATCACATCACATCGTATCGTATCTTATCTTATCATATCGTATCGTATCACATCACATCACATCTTATCGTATCGTATCATATAGTATCGTATCGTATCACATCACATCACATCTTATCGTATCACATCACATCACATCACATCTTATCATATCGTATCTTATCTTATCATATAGTATCGTATCTTATCATATCGTATCGTATCACATCACATCACATCACATCCCATCTTATCGTATCGTATCTTATCATATCGTATCGTATCACATCACATCACATCACATCCCATCTTATCGTATCGTATCTTATCTTATCATATCGTATCGTATCACATCACATCACATCTTATCGTATCGTATCATATAGTATCGTATCGTATCACATCACATCTTATCGTATCTTATCTTATCATATCGTATCGTATCACATCACATCACATCTTATCGTATCGTATCATATAGTATCGTATCGTATCACATCACATCACATCTTATCGTATCACATCACATCACATCACCTCTTATCATATCGTATCTTATCTTATCATATAGTATCGTATCTTATCATATCGTATCGTATCACATCACATCACATCACATCCCATCTTATCGTATCGTATCTTATCATATCGTATCGTATCACATCACATCACATCACATCTTATCATATCGTATCATATAGTATCGTATCGTATCACATCACATCACATCTTATCGTATCACATCAAATCACATCACATCACATCACATCCCATCTTATCGTATCACATCGCATCATATCGTATCGTATCTTATCTTATCTTATCTTATCTTATCTTATCGTATCGTATCGTATCGTATCGAATCGTATCGTATCACATCACATCACATCACATCACATCGTATCATATCGTATCGTATCGTATCGTATCTTATCTTATCTTATCTTATCGTATCGTATCGTATCGTATCGTATCGTATCGTATCACATCACATCACATCCCATCTTATCGTCTCACATCACATCGCATCGTATCGTATCTTATCTTATCGTATCGTATCGTATCGTATCGTATCGTATCGTATCACATCACATCACATCACATCACATCTTATCGTATCACATCACATCGCATCATATCGTATCGTATCTTATCTTATCTTATCGTATCGTATCGAATCGAATCGAATCGTATCGTATCGTATCGTATCGTATCACATCACATCGTATCGTATCTTATCTTATCGTATCGTATCGTATCGTATCGTATCGAATCGTATCGTATCACATCACATCCCATCCCATCTTATCGTATCACATCACATCGCATCGTATCGTATCGTATCGTATCTTATCTTATCTTATCGTATCGTATCGTATCGTATCGTATCAATATCACATCCCATCTTATCGTATCACATCACATCGCATCGTATCGTATCTTATCTTATCTTATCGTATCGTATCGTATCGTATCGTATCGTATCGTATCACATCACATCGCATCGCATCGCATCGTATCGTATCTTATCTTATCTTATCTTATCTTATCTTATCTTATCGTATCGTATCATATAGTATCGTATCATATAGTATCGTATCGTATCACATCACATCACATTTTATCGTATCACATCAAATCACATCACATCACATCACATCCCATCGTATCACATCACATCGCATCATATTGCATCGTATCTTATCTTATCGTATCGTATTGTATCGTATCGAATCGTATTGTATCACATCGTATCGTATCGTATCTTATCTTATCTTCTCTTATCTTATCTTATCGTATCGTATCGTATCACATCACATCACATCACATCACATCACATCCCATCTTATCGTATCACATCACATCGCATCATGTCGTATCTTATCTTATCTTATCTTATCTTATCTTATCTTATCGTATCGTATCGTATCACATCACATCACATCACATCACATCTTATCGTATCACATCACATCGCATCATATCGTATCTTATCTTATCTTATCTTATCGTATCTTATCGTATCGTATCGTATCGAATCGTATCATATCACATCACATCGTATCGTATCGTATCGTATCGTATCGTATCTTATCTTATCTTATCTTATCTTATCGTATCGTATCGTATCGTATCGTATCGTATCATATCACATCACATCACATCACATCGTATCGTATCGTATCTTATCTTATCGTATCGTATCGTATCGTATCACATCACATCACATCACATCACATCCCATCTTATCGTATCACATCACATCACATCGCATCATATCGTATCGTATCGTATCACATCAAATCACATCACATCACATCACATCTTATCATATCGTATCTTATCTTATCATATAGTATCGTATCTTATCATATCGTATCGTATCACATCACATCACATCCCATCTTATCGTATCGTATCTTATCATATCGTATCGTATCGTATCACATCACATCACATCCCATCTTATCGTATCGTATCGTATTTTATCTTATCATATCATATCGTATCACATCACATCTTATCGTATCGTATCATATACTATCGTATCGTATCACATCACATCACATCTTATCGTATCGTATCATATAGTATCGTATCGTATCACATCACATCACATCTTATCGTATCACATCAAATCACATCACATCACATCACATCTTATCATATCGTATCTTATCTTATCATATAGTATCGTATCTTATCATATCGTATCGTATCACATCACATCACATCCCATCTTATCGTATCGTATCTTATCTTATCATATCGTATCGTATCACATCACATCACATCACATCTTATCGTATCGTATCATATAGTATCGTATCGTATCGTATCACATCACATCGCATCATATCGTATCGTATCTTATCGTATCGTATCGTATCGTATCGTATCGTATCGTATCGAATCGTATCGTATCACATCACATCACATCACATCGCATCGTATCGTATCTTATCTTATCTTATCTTATTGTATCGTATCGTATCGTATCGTATCGTATCGAATCGTATCGTATCACATCACATCACATCACATCACATCGTATCTTATCTTATCTTATCTTAATCGTATCGTATCGTATCGTATCACATCACATCACATCACATCCCATCTTATCGTATCACATCGCATCGCATCGTATCTTATCTTATCTTATCTTATCTTATCGTATCGTATCGTATCGTATCGTATCGAATCGTATCGTATCGTATCGTATCGTATCGTATCTTATCGCATCGCATCGCATCGCATCTTATCGTATCCTATCGAATCGTATCTTATCTTATCTTATCTTATCTTATCTTATCTTATCTTATCTTATCGTATCGTATCGTATCGTATCGCATCGCATCACATCCCATCTTATCGTATCACATCACATCGCATCATATCGTATCGTATCTTATATAATCTTATCTTATCTTATCTTATCTTATCTTATCGTATCGTATCGTATCGTATCGTATCGTATCGTATCGAATCGTATCGTATCGTATCACATCACATCACATCACATCCCATCTTATCGTATCACATCACATCGCATCATATCGTATCGTATCTTATCTTATCGTATCGTATCACATCACATCACATCACATTGTATCGTATCATATCTTATCGTATCGTATCGTATCACATCACATCACATCACATCGTATCGTGTCGTATCTTATCTTATCTTATCGTATTGTATCACATCACATCACATCGTATCGTATCGTATCACATCACATCACTTCACATTGTATCGTATCTTATCGTATCGTATCGCATCATATCGTATTGTATCGTATTGTATCGTACCGTATTGTATCGTATCGTATCGTACCGTACCGTATCATATCGTATCACATCACATAACATCACATCACATCACATCACATCACATCACATCTTATCTTATCTTACAATTTCAAGATGGCCGATGAATCTGACAACGGTAGAGAAGAAGTTCATTGTGATTTATTCTTTACATTTTAAAAATTCAGTGTATACTAAATGCTAAAGATAGCGGTGTCACGTCATGTGTGTTTGGACTGGGAAATGGTTTCTACTTCCTCTTAAGAAAAAAAACAAAACATAGTGGCCTCTTTGAGACTGTATGACCTTCTAATATTCATACACCAGACACTAAAGTATATAGTAAGTGTTTAGTGTACAGTATGTATGGAACGTCATTTGATACACAGCTAACGTCAATTTAACTTTAGCTAGATCTTTATTTGGTTCCTTGTCGTGTAGGCTAGTGGAATCAATGCTAGTCTAAACTGGCATTACAAAGAAAACTTTTTTTCTGTAAAAGATCTCTCTCTCTCTCTCTCTCTCTCTCCTGTTTCACTCTCTGTCTCTCTCTCTTTCATTCTGTGTGTGTTACACTTTAAATTGTATTTATCAGGCCCTCTTACATTGTTATGGGTCAGTGGGCTTACACACACACACACACACACACACACACACACACACACACACACACACACACACACACACACACACACACACACAGACTTTACTGGGGTATTTTAGGTGATGGCATTTATAGACGAGTATTTTATTAATCACTTTCTACAAAAGGTGATACAGTGTGATGATTGTGTGCGTGACTTGCATTCCTCTTAAGAAACTTAAGACTTGCATTCCCAGAGTCCTTGTTCCCAGTGTCCTACATTCACAGACTCCTATATTCCCATTGCTTCATTTTGTCCTGGTCTTATATTCCCAGGGTTCTATGTGCCCAGAGTACTATATTCCCAGGTCCTATATTCCCATAGTTCTATATTCCCAGGGTCTTATATTCCCAAAGTCATATATTCCCAGGCCCTATATTCCCAGTGTCCTACATTCACAGACTCCTATATTCCCAAAGTCCTATATTCCCAGAGTCCTATATTCCCAGGGTCCTATATTCCCAGAGTCCTACGTATATTCCCAGAGTCCTATATTCCCAAAGTCCTATATTCCCATAGTTCTATATTCCCAGGGCCTATATTCACAGAGTCTTATATTCCCAGGGTCCTATATTCCCAAAAGTCCTATATTCCCAGGCCCTATATTCCCATAGTTCTATATTCCCAGGGTTCTATATTCCCAAAGTCCTATATTCCCAGGGTCCTACGTATATTCCCAGAGTCCTATATTCCCAAAGTCCTATATTCCCAGAGTCCTATATTCCCAGGCCCTATATTCCCATAGTTCTATATTCCCAGGGCCTATATTCACAGAGTCCTATATTCCCAGGGTCCTATATTCCCAGGGTCCTATATTCCCAAAAGTCCTATATTCCCAGGCCCTATATTCCCATAGTTCTATATTCCCAGAGTCCTATATTCCCAGGGCCTATATTCCCAGAGTCCTATATTCCCATAGTCCTATATTTCCAGAGTCATATACATTATTCTTAGAATTCTATACTCTCAGGGTCCTATATTCTATGTTCTCAGAGTTCTATGTTCCCATGACTTTACATTCCCAGGATCATATATCTCCAGGGTTCTATACCGGATTCCAAAATCCACACTGTCTAATATTAATATTCTTTTTCTATCTTCGCAGGATTTCCAGAGTCGTTATATTTTGTTTTTAATTAAAAATGTTTCATGAAAGGAACACAGAGCTGGAGTCATTGAGGCTGTACAAATATAAAAATAATTAATAAACACTTTAGTAATGTGACATCGAACAAACTGTTTGTTTTTACCTAAGCAGACAGAATTTTAGGGTTGTGTAAATCTTTTGTAAATTACACCGTTAATGTTATTGGTACCGACACGGTCCCATCTGTTCAGGGAGAGCTGATTAGATCACTCATTTAAGAATGGATTATAATCATCGTTTGTAAATTATGTACATAAAGAATGTATGTTTTTATGTAATTAAGTGTACGAAGTGAATGAATCCTCAGCTCGGCTCAGCAGGTGAGTACAGTGGGAGTCAGGAGAGAAGGAGAGAGAAAGAGAGAGAGAGTGAGGGAGAGGAGAGAGAGAGAGAGAGAGAGAGAGAGAGAGAGAGAGAGAGAGAGAGAGAGAGAGGAAGAGAAATGGAGAGGAGAGAGAGAGAGAGAGAGAGAGAGAGAGAGAGAGAGAGAAAGGGAGAGGAGAGAGAGAGAGGAGAGGAGAGAGATGAAAGAGAGAGAGAGAGAGAGAGGAGAGAGAAAGACAGAGAGAGGGACAGAGAGAGTAGACAGAGCCTGAGAGAGACAGGAGACAGACAGAGATAAAAGAGAGAGCGAGGAAGAGAAAGGGAAAGGAGAGAGAGAGAGAGAGAGAGAGAGAGAGAGAGAGAGAGAGAGAGAGAGAGGACAAGGAGACAAGCTGAATATGAGGTTCGAAACAGATAAAGATCACAGACAGAAAGACTGAGAAAGATGAAACAGTTATGAGAAACTTTGTGCTTTACTGAATTAATGCTATTCAACAGCATCAGTTATACAACCATCATGAGGAGGTTCACTTCTACTTACACCTCATATATAATGAAAGGGGACAGAGAGAGAGAGAGAGAGAGAGAGAGAGAGAGAGAGAGAGAGAGAGAGAGAGAGAGAGAGAAAAAGTAAATGAGCAAAAATAACTAAAATATTATTTTTATTTTATAGGTGTGGCCTCTAGTTGTAGTGAAGGAGGTGTGGCCTCTAGTTGTAGTGAAGGAGGTGTGGCCTCTAGTTGTAGTGAAGGAGGTGTGGCCTCTAGTTGTAGTGAAGGAGGTGTGGCCTCTAGTTCTAGTGAAGGAGGTGTGTCCTCTGAGTTTGTCTTTTCTAGTGAAGGAGGTGTGTCCTCTGTGTGTGATAGTCCTAGTAAAGGAGGTGTGTCCTCTGTGTTTGTCATTTATAGTGATGGAGGAATGACCTCCTTCATGAACTTGGTAGCAAATCCACAATAATATCAGGAAAAGCTGAAACCGGATAAAAATAGCTGCCATCTGAGTGTGTGTGCGTGTGTGTGTCTGTGTGTGTGTGTGTGTCTGTGTGTGTGTCTGTGTGTGTGTGTGTGTGTGTGTGTGTGTGTGTGTGTGTGTGTGTGTGTGTGTGTGTGTGTGTGTTCACACTACAGCTGTCCTTCATCTGACCCACGCACTCTTTAACAGCCTGTTGCATAGAAACAGGTAGTTAAGTGAAAACACTGATTTCCTTATCAAGGCTCACGTGTGTGTGCGTTTGTGTGTGCATGCGTGTGTGTGTGTCTGTGTGTGTGTGTGTGTGTGTAAAATATAATTGTTTCAATAATTCATTAATCCCCTCTCTCTGAGAATGCGGGTTTAGTAATCATGAACAGTTGTATTCACTAAATTCTCGATATTTCTGTAAACTACAAGCTACAGCAGAAGTCTCTGAGGAATCCTCTAGCAAAATAACACCACACACTCATGAACAATGTAGGTCAAGCTTCTGAAAAACAACACAACACAAAATAAACCATGGAGTGTGCAGTCATTAAGTACAAGGGCTAGAACATAACACCAAAGATTCCGGCTTTATATAAAAACCAAATAAAGAAAAAAATGAAGCTGAATATTACATTTGAGACATTTTCACAGTGAAGACTATTCCTTATTAGGCTTGCACAATTCCGGGAATTTTCAAGGCTGGAAACTTTCCATTAACGGGAATTAACGGGAATATATGGGAATTAACGGGAATATATGTGAATAAACAGGAATATATGGGAATTAACGGGAATATATGTGAATAAACGGGAATATATGGGAATTAACGGGAATATATGGGAATTAACGGGAATATATGGAAATAAACTGGGAATTTAAAAAAAAAATGCAGAGTTGCCTATAACAAGGAACCTAAATGTAGTTAAAGAAAATCTTAACAGCATAATTTTGTTTAAAACAACAAGATTTAATGCAATTTAAGTTGAATCTGTACCCTGCGTTTCTCGGTCACTCGCACACAGCACACTGCTTACTGGAAGGCCATTGAGGCCAAACCCCCTGCATGTACTGTACTTGCGTTCTTCCATAACATCCACAGTAACACTTTATTTTAGGGTCATTTAACTAGTTGCTTATTAGCATGAATATTAATAGAATATTAGCTATTTATTAGTACTTATTGAGCACATATTAATGCCTTAATTCTACATTACCGTATTCTACATTCTTAACTGTACCCAATACCTAAACTTAATAACTACCTTACTAACTCTTAATAAGCAGTAAATTAGGAGTGTTACCACATGCACAGATAATTTGATGACCCCCCCCCACACACACTCACTCCCCTATGAAATAAAAAAATCCTCTCAATAAAAATGTTTATTATAATTATTAAGTTTATTATGTTTATTACAAACATAATCATGTTTATTATGCTTTTGTGTCACTCAATGAAAGAATCATTTAAAGTTCTCCTTACAATTAAATCAGACAAGGTGTAATTTTTAAAATCTGTATCACCTTGCATGAACGTTATGACCGAACAAAATGTTTATTTATGTTTGTATATGATATAGTTTATATACATTTCCCTATATTTCCAAATAATTTCCATAAATTCCCGTAAAGTTTCCGATTTTGAATATTTCCAAAATTCCCGTATTTAAGTTCCCGTGGAAAGTTTCCGGAAATGAATCAGAGGAAACGAGGAACTGCTAGAGTCGGTTCAGCACTTAGCCTAAAGTTTGGCCAGGATTTTCCTCTGACCTTCCTCAGTCAGTCTGCTACATTTCACTTCATTTAGAAGAAGAAGAAGAAGAAGAAGAAGAAGAAGAAGAAGAAGAAGAAGAAGAAGAGTCTACACACCTTTGTGTTTGTGGGTTAAAGATCTAAAATCACTTTGACTGTGAAAGTTTTTTTGAACAAATGTCATGTCAGTGTGTGTAGTAACCACGGTAACTATTAATAATCGTTTTAAATATGTTTTTCAATAACCAAAAGATGACAAGCTGAATGCTCATCTCAGAGAGAGAGAGAGAGAGAGAGAGAGAGAGAGAGAGACAGAGAGAGAGAGAGAGAGAGAGAGAGAGAGAGAGAGAGAGGGAGGGAGGAGAAGAGACAGATGGTGTTGAGAGAAAGTCCTCTCTGCACCTCAGTTTCTCTAATCTGTTCCTCGGGGGACTTTAAATTATCTGCCAACCATCTTAACATCCACAAGTTTATACGTTTCCCTTTTAGATTTTGTGCAAGCTTGTTGTTTGGCTCGTGTCCTCTGGGTGCATTTACTGACTACTTAAAAGCGAGAAGTTCCTTACTCGACAAAAGGGACGCCTCCTGGGTTTCCGCATTAATGACGCCACGCTCCGAGGCTCTGAGGCGAGACGCTAACGCTAATCAATTTTTTTCATCCCTAAAGGCACCGCTGCATTGTAAACACCATAAAACCGTTCGGAAGAGGTACTGGAGTGTTTCTAAAGAAAATAAATAAATAAACATAAAAAAAAAAATCGACACGCTGCCTCTTGTCGTGCTCGTAAATTAACACGGCTTTTTCAGGGAAAATCGGCGTCTCAGAATAAGCGAGAAGCAACATGACATTGAAACGCAAACACAAAAAACGCAACCATTTACATTGTTCAGGTGTAATATGATCCATCGTTCACACGTCTCACACGTCTCCTACATGTCTCACACGTCTCCTACATGTCTCACACGTCTCCTACATGTCTCCTACACGTCTCACACGTCTCCTACACGTCACGTTAAAGTTTACACTCTCGGGTCTTGACCTTTATCTTTCCGTTAAGTTCTGAACTGGATCAAAAGATCCTCTGAGGCGAGGAAATCTCAAGGAAGCTAGGAGACTGAAGTGAAAGGCTGGTCAAATAGTAATAAAGTTTGTTTCACGTATTAGCATTTATTAAAAAAATTGTTTTATAAAACTTCTGAGATTTTGTAAGTAAGTAATAAAACACATCGAGGACATGATGTTGGAGTAGAATAATCAATGATGCGGTGGTGCGACGAGATCCGACAAAGCACAGAGTCATATTTACGTTAGGCAAATACCGTTATCCTGAGTGACTTTTATTTAATCTTATTTTATACAACTCGGGAATTAAGGGGTAAGGGCCTTGCTCAGGGGCCAAGCAAACTTGGTGGACCTGGGATTCAAACTCACAAAATTCTGATTAGTATTCCAACTACCACAGAGTTGAATCTCCTCCTACTGACGGTAACACTTTTAACACTCTGTTAATGTTTAGGGATTTATTTTTTTCCCCCAGATCTGCCAATCATGAGCAAGAGGTCAGTTATGAGGCTCACAGGATAAACAACGATTAATGGAACCACACCTTTAATTCGTTCGTATGTTTGTTTGTTCATTCGTCCGTTCACTCGTTCACTCATTCTTAGTATTCCTTCGGTTGAGGTTTAAGTTAAGGTTAAGGCTGAAGTTGAAGTTGAGGTTGAGGTTGAGGGTAATATAATCACACCTTTCGTCCGTCCGTCCGTCTGTTCATTCATTTGTTAATTCATTTGCTCATCCTTAGTAACTGCCTGGTCAGGGTTGCTCTGTTTACACCAAGCGACTAATATTTAGTGGAATATAGTTCTACTAGTTCACACACGTCTCCAGACATCAATGTTCTTTTAAAAAAAATTTCAGAACGCGTTTTTCTCCAGTTTTACTCTCACAATTCATGACCTGATTTGAATGAATAAGCTAATAGTAACATGTTAATAACTTAGCTTTAGGGCACAGACTCTACCAATTAGCTAGCTAGATTATTAGCTACAGACGTCTACCATTTTCCATCACATCCCTAAAACAAAACCGAGATCGATATTAACACTAAACGATCCTTTGTGATCTTTTGTTATTGAATTTTAGTACATTAAATTTTCTGGAAGCATCTTGACTACGGTGGATTCTGTGTTAATGTCTCTTCTGGATTTTGCTCTAGCGTCCCTACGGTTTATGAATCGGGGTGGCGATATGTATTTAATGTTTTGTTTTCTCAGAATAAATTTACTCTAATTCGAGGTTTGCTACTGTACGTGCCATATTTTTAGCACAGAATGAAGGTAATTAAGCACAAAGACACTTTCCTTTCTCCAAACCTGTCTTGACTGAGGGTGCCAATACTTTTGGAGATGGAGCGCTATCATGACTTGTCGAAGTCCTGTATGAAGACAATTAGTGTTAGTTATTAGTGTGTGTTAAGGAGTGTTAAAGTGGACTCTACTTCATTATGAACTGATTAATAAATATTTATGACTGTGTGATGAAAGCCGTATTGCGTCAGCGTCCTTTTTGTGACCACGGCGACTCTGTGACTCTGCGAATCAGAGACTCTACGACTCTGTGACTTTGCAAGTTTGGTGACGGTGTAATGTGTTTAACTGTCTCCGCTAATTACACACAGCATCTGCTTGTCCTCTGTAAAGGTTGATTAAAGCCTCCGTGATGTCATTTCCTTCTTCATTTGCATCTCTAAAAGTAGAGCATGTGGTGAAATGTGCCGGCTTCGTGTCCTGTGCCCTTTACCAGAGGCGCCGCATTCGGCTTCTGTTTCCGGATCGAACGAATGCATGTAAGGTTTCTGTAATTAATTAGTCAAACGATTCAATCCAGAAATCTTTTATCAATATAACAGAGCAAATATTTAATTTCTTATATCACACACACAGAGTAAGTGTTTAAAAGAGTAACAGAGTGTGAATTAGTCAAGCGCATTTCCTACAAAGTGCCCGAATCTCTGAGGAGACGAGAACGAGCCGATGACGCTAAACAGAAGGGACCTGAAACGAAGCGCTGTGACGCTCTCGTTACGCCAAATTAATGTTGTTTTTGCTCAAATTAACAGCAAATACATAAAACATGGCACGGTGCTGCCTCCCTCCATGCTCAATTTATTACACTTTAATCACTAATCATTTGTTTGTCAGATCTTCTGCGTGCTACGTTCGAACAACAGCCGCACAGGGCTTTAATTGACGTTTGAGGAGATCAGAATGATAATGACTCTTCATAAACGCTAGTCTCCATGTTGGGAACAGATTTATTACTCTGGATTAGCATGTGGAAATTGGATTAGTGGCTAAGGTTAAGGTCAAGGTCAAGGTTAAGGGTGAAGATAAGGTTGAGGTTAAATTTAAGATTAAGGTTGAGGTTGAGGTTGAAGTTAAGGTTAAGTTTGAGGTTGAGGTTAAATTTGATATTATAGGATAAGGTTAAGGTTGAGGTTGAAGATAAGGTTGAGGCAAAGGCTGAAGCTAATGTTGATGAAGTTGAAGTTAAGGTTGAGGTTGAGGTTAAATTTGATATTAAGGATAAGGTTAAGGTTGAGGTTGAAGATAAGGTTGAGGCAAAGGCTGAGGCTAATGTTGATGAAGTTGAAGTTAAGGTTAAAGTTGAGGTTGAGGTTAAATTTGATATTAAGGATAAGGTTTAGGTTGAGGTTGAAGATAAGGTTGAGGCTAAAGTTAAGGTTGAGGCAAAGGCTGAGGCTAATGTTGAAACTAAGGTTAAAGTTAAGGTCAAGATTAAGAAAAAGGCTCAGGCAAAGGTTGAGGTTAAGGTTAAGTTTAAGGTTGAGGTTGAGGATGAGACTGAAGTTAAGTTTGAGGTTAAGGGTGAGACTGAGGTTAAGGTTAAGTTTAAGGTTGAGGTTAAGGATGAGGCTGAAGTTGAGGTTGAGGTTAATGTTGAGGCTAAGAGTTAGGGGAGAATAAAATTGTCATTAGGCGAGTATTTACTCCTTAACGCACAGGCACGCTATAATCCCGAATTTAATGTTGATGTTAAAGTTAAGGTTAAAGATGATGTTGAGGTTGAGGTCGAGGCTGAAGTTAATGTTGAGGTTGAAGTTAATGCTGAGGTTAAGGTTGAAGTATCATGACTTTCTGGAGAAACGTTGTCTCAATTCACTGTGTACTGAAACAACTATATATGGTTGAACTGACAATAAAAGCTTCTTGACTTGACTTGACTTGACTGATTCCCTTTGTTATATAGCAGCAGCCTTCAAAATTAAAGTAGCTAGCTAAGATGCTCATTTTTGCTGTAAAAAAAATTCCTTACGTTCGTAATGTGTCAATTAGTTGTGTCTCAAAAGTAGAAGATGAGTTCCTCAGAAAAGGCCAATAAAATACTCAAACTCCACACAAACACTCTAATACAACTTGAATATATCTTCAGAATGTGTTCATAGTGTTACTACTGCACATAGTGGTCAAAACATGAACTGCAACAGTTGCTATGACGTGTCTGTTGGGGCAGGTATGACACTGCTGTGCTCATGATCAAGACACTGAATGACAGGGTTGCCAGATTGGGTTTGTTTATTAAAAAACTTCCCATGGATTAAGAAAAGTAAACTAAATATTCGGTTATGACAATAATTTTCACAAAGCTTTATGTAAACAAACATCTCAGTGACAGAGGACTCCTTCTAATCTTTTATGACTAAATTTCAGTTCGGCTGCCCATCAAGTGCCGTTTTAATCCTCCCGGAATAAAGCACTTTAATTTTCTACACAATAAATGATTATTATTATTATTATTATTATTATTATTATTATTATTATTATTATTATTATTATTATTATTATTATTATTATTTTTACAGTTGTTATTACTACTGAGCATCTGAGCACTCTAAACTTCATGTTAAGATTTAGTGCATGCACTCCATGTGTGTACATCATGAAACACACACACACACACACACACACACACACACACACACACACACACACACACACACACACACACACACACACACAGAGACCCTAGTGGACTGTTAAAGCAGCATGCCTGTGGTTTGCTAATCGCCTGAAACCAAAGTGCTGAAGACATGCATGCAGTGATCACTCAGTGTGGGAGGAAACACACACACACACACACACACACACACGCACACACACACACACACACCATCATCCAGTGTGGGAGGACACGGTTGCATCACTTAAACACACAAATGCATGTGCAGGGATCATAAAGCGTGGGAGTGTACGGAGTCTCTCTCCCTCTCTCTGTTTCACTCTCTGTTTTTCTCTCTCTCACACGCTCACATACACACACTCACATACACACACTCACATACACACACTCACATACACACACTCACATACACACACTCACATGCACACACAAATAATCAGACAGATATATCAAAATAAATGGGACTATAGAAGTATTTTTTCTATTTTTTACTATTTTTCTTCGAAATATAGTTTGTGTTTCAGTGAAGGAGGCGTGGCCTCTGTGTGTGTCAGTCTTAGTGAAGGAGGCGTGGCCTCTGTGTGTGTGTCTTAGTGAAGAAGGCGTGGTCTCTGTGTGTGTCAGTCTTAGTGAAGGAGGCGTGGCCTCTGTGTGTGTCAGTCTTAGTGAAGGAGGCGTGGCCTCTGTGTGTGTCAGTCTTAGTGAAGGAGGCGTGGCCTCTGTGTCAGTCTTAGTGAATGAGGCGTGGACTTCGTGTGTCAGTCTTAGTGAGGAAGGCGTGGCCTTTGTGTGTCAGTCTTAGTGAAGGAGGTGTGGCCTTTGTGTGTCAGTCTTCGTGAAGGAGGCATGGCCTTTGTGTGTCAGTCTTAGTGCACGAAGCGTGGCCTCTGAGTGTATATAACTTATATAACATTTAACACACACACAAAGAAAAACTAAATGATTCTGAAAGTCAGCAAGACAACATGCTGTTTCTACGGCAACCACTAATAAGTCGAAGCCTGGGTTCTGATCTATAGCACTATTGTGCACTATTGCACTACTGATACACACATGCACTCATACTCTCATTCAAACTCTCTCTCTCTCTCTCTCTCTCTCTCTCTCTCTCTGATTCAGACACAAACACACATTATGGCTAAAGGATCTGAGTTACTAATCAGGAGGTCAGCACTACCAAGCTGCCACCGTCGGGTCCTTTAGCAAGGCTCTTAACCCTCTGGGTGTGCTGTGCATGGCTAACCCTGACTGCAACCCTGACTCTGACTCCAACCCTGACTCTGACTCCAACCCTGATTCCGACTCCAACCCTGACTCTGACTCCAAAGACTTGATTTTTTCCATCTAATCTTTCCTATAGAAAAAAAAAACAACGTTCCTCTTATCTCACTGTTCATCCTTTTTTCTCCTCTCTATAATCCCCGAAACCGGTCTCCTGCCCATAACTACGGCGTTATTAAGAAAGCCTCCCTCTGCTGCACTTTCAACTTCTGCTGATCAAACGAATGCTTTTCTTAGCTTCCTCAAAGATAAAATCAGCAAAATATCCCATCTTCTCCCCCCTCCTGTGTCTCCTTCACCCGATTACACCGATGCTTCGCTCGGATCCTTTAACAAAGACTAAATATTTTTGTACTTTTTCTGATCTGTTCTGTCCTCACTTAAAAACCGACGCTGTCTCTGCAGTCCTTCAGTAACCTGGCCTTCACCCTGCCTGAGGGAAGATTTACGGCCCCCGTTTCTAATCCACCCTTCTTTTGCTGCTGAAAAGTGTCATGACTTCACAATTTTAGCTCTTCTTAGCTAACAGCGATCTTTAAAAAAAAAAAAACCTTTTCGGTCCGGCTTCTTAGAGTCTTTTAACACTTCCTACACGGTTCTCAGTCCCGCTTGATCTCAGGGTTACCAGGTGGAAGTCATGATGTACTCGCTTTTTTTGTCTCGTGGAGCTCAACGCCGAGGTACGGATCTTATTCTGCAGGTTGGCGATAACGTACTGACCTTCTGAAAACCTTCGGAAAGGCTTCGCGTGAGCTACAAGGCTCTGAAACAATTAGTCAATAAAAATAACTAACTAAATAAATAAATAAACACAAGTCCTGAGAGTGCTGGTGAGGTACTAGACCGCCCACAATCCCAAAGCGAAAACACCGTAACCACGGAGACGGAGCTAAACCGTGACCGCCAACTTTTATTCTCTCTTGCTGCATAAGGCTCGGTAGACCGAATAAAAGGGTACACGGTGAGTCAGATTTGAGGTTTACGAAATATAATGTGGTTCTGTGTGATCGAGTGTAGAAAAAAAAAAACAAATGTAGAAAGTTTCTAGTGAGTCGATTGAATGATGTAGAGCGAGTGCGATCGATTCGTGTAGCATTAAAGTAAACCAGGACACAGGATGTCGGTGCTGATGAGGACTACAGTGTAACGTCTCAGCTCGTGTGGAAATCCACGCTCCAGTCTTGCTGCATGTAGACAATCAGACGGTTTAAATGTTACTCGACGTGATCACGTGGAACAGATGGAGCCATTCGAGTCAAATTAATTCCACCAGCCTTTATTCAGGGTTGACTTGATTGTGTTAAAACAAGCTTAAGCCACTTAATTCTGATTGGTCGGAAGGTGCGTAGGTGTCTAAGTGTTTCTATAGTAACAGCAGAATTTCTATAGTAACAGCAGCTCTGTTAGCATTTTTTTAGTAACAGCAGCTCTGACTGTTAGAGTTTCTATAGTAACAGTAGCTCTGACTGTTAGCATTTCTATAGAAACAGCAGCTTTGACTGTTAGCGTTTCTATAGTAACAGCAGCTCTGACTGTTAGCGTTTCTATAGTAACAGCAGCTCTGACTGTTAGAGTTTCTATAGTAACAGCAGCTCTGACTGTTAGCATTTCTATAGTAACAGCAGCTCTGACTGTTAGCATTTCTATAGTAACAGCAGCTCTGACTGTTAGCATTTCTATAGTAACAGCAGCTCTGACTGTTAGCGTTTCTATAGTAACATCAGCTTTGTTTACATATACATTTCCAGCATTTGGTAGACCCCCTTTTCGAGCGACTTACATTATCTATTGTCTATATTACCTCTGTATGTTAGCGTTGGTATAGTAACATCAGCTCTGACTGTTAGCATTGCTATAGTAACAGCAGCTCTGTATGTTAGTGTTGGTATAGTAACATCAGCTCTGACTGTTAGCATTGCTATAGTAACAGCAGCTCTGTATGTTAGTGTTGGTATAGTAACATCAGCTCTGACTGTCAGCATTGCTATAGTATCCCTCTGATATTAATGCAGCATATGAAACAAATAGGGGGGAAAAATAGGAGGGGCTTACTCTCTCTCTCTCTCTCTCTCTCTCTCTCTCTCTCTCTCATTCTCTCTCACTCTCTCTCCTGTCAGTCAAAACACTAGCTAATCACAGGACTCTGATAAGGGAGATTTTTTTCTGTGTGTTTTCAGTGATGAACCGATCTGTAATGCAGCATGAGTAGCGGTTTGCACCTCAAACACCATCATCTCAAACATCACCTTAAACTACATCACCTCAAACACCATCATCTCAAACATCACCTCAAACACCTTCATCTCATACACAATCACCTCAAACACCATAATCTCAAACATCACCTCAAACATCTTCATCTCATACACAATCACCTCAAACACTATAATCTCAAACATCACCTCAAACACCATCATCTCAAACATCACCTCAAACACTATCATCTCATACACAATCACTTCAAACACCATCACCTCAAATACCATTATGTCATACAGTATCATCTCATACACAATCACCTCAAACACCATCACCTCAAACACAATCACCTCAAACACCACTATGTCATACACAATCATCTCAAACACCATCATCTCAAACATCATCACCTCAAACACCAACACCTCATACAGTATCATCTCAAACACTATCATTTCATACACTATCACCTCAAACACCATCACCTCAAACACCATCACCTCAAACACCATCATCTCAAACACCATCATTTCATACACTTTCACCTCAAACACCATCATCTCAAACACCATCATTTCATATACTTTCACCTCAAACACCATCATCTCAAACACCTTCATCTCAAACACCATCATTTCATACACTATCACCTCAAACACCATCACCTCAAACACCATCATCTCAAACACCTTCATCTCAAACACCATCATTTCATACACTATCACCTCAAACACCATCACCTCAAGCAACATCATCTCAAACACCTTCATCTCAAACACCATCATGTCATACACTATCACCTCAAACACCATCACCTCAAGCAACATCATCTCAACTACAATCACCTCAAACACCATCACCTCAAACACCATCATTGCAAACACCACCATTTCATACACAATCACCTCAAACACCATCATCTCAAACACCATCAACCCATACACTATCACCTCAAACACCATCATCTCATACACCATCACCTAAAACACCATCATCTCATACACCATCACCTAAAACACCATCACCTCAAACACCATCACCTCAAACACCATAATCTCAAACACCATCACCTCAAACCCCATCATCTCAAACACCATCACCTCAAACATCATCATCTCATACACTATCACCTCAAACACCATCATATCAAACACCTTAATCTCAAACACCATCATTTCATACACTATCACCTCAAACACCATCATCTCAACTACAATCACCTCAAACACCATCATCTCACACACCATCACCTCAAACAACATCATCTCAACTACAATCACCTCAAACACCATCATCTCAAACACCATCACCTCAAACACCATCATCTCACACACTATCACCTCAAACACCAACATCTCAACTACAATCACCTCAAACACCATCACCTCAAACAACATCATCTCAACTACAATCACCTCAAACACCATCATCTCAAACACCACCATCTCATACACAATCACCTCAAACACCATCATCTCAAACACCATCAACTCATACCCTATCACCTCAAACACAATCATCTCAAACACCATCACCTCAAACACCATCATCTCATACACTATTACCTCAAACACCATTATCTCAAACACCATCATATCAAACACCTTAATCTCAAACACCATCATTTCATACACTATCACCTCAAACACCATCATCTCATACACCATCACCTTGAACACAATCACCTCAAACACAATCACATCAAACACCATCACCTTAAACACAATCACCTCAAACACCATCATCTCAAACACCATCATTCATATACTTTCACCTCAAACACCATCATCTCAAACACCTTCATCTCAAACACCATCACCTCAAACAACATCATCTCAACTACAATCACCTCAAACACCATCACCTCAAACAACATCATCACAAACACCACCATCTCATACACAATCACCTCAAACACCATCATCTCATACACTATCACCTCAACCACCATCACCTCAAACACCATCATCTCAAACACCATCACCTCAGACACCATCATCTCATACACTATCACCTCAAACACCATCATCTCAAACACCATCATTTCATACACTATCACCTCAAACACCAACATCTCAACTACAATCACCTCAAACACCATCACCTCAAACAACATCATCTCAACTACAATCACCTCAAACACCATCATTTCAAACACCACCATCTCATACACAATCACCTCAAACACCATCAACTCATACCCTATCACCTCAAACACAATCATCTCAAACACCATAATCTCAAACACCATCACCTCAAACACCATCACCTCATACACCATCACCTCAAACAAAATAATCTCAAACACCATCACCTCAAACACCATCATCTCATACACTATCACCTCAAACACCATCCTCTCAAACACCATCATCTCAAACACCTTAATCTCAAACACCATCATTTCATACACTATCACCTCAAACACCATCATCTCATACACCATCACCTTAAACACAATCACCTCAAACACAATCACATCAAACACCATCACCTTAAACACAATCACCTCAACCACCATCATCTCAAACACCATCATATCAAACACCATCATTTCATACACTATCACCTCAAACACTAACATCTCAACTACAATCACCTCAAACACCATCATCTCAAACACCATCATCTCTTACACTATCACCTCAAACACTATAATCTCAAACACCATCATATCAAACACTTTAATCTCAAACACCATCATTTCATACACTATCACCTCAAACACCAACATCTCAAACACCATCATCTCATACACCATCATCTCAAATACCATCACCTCAAACACCATGACCTTAAACACCATCACCTAAAACACAATCACATCAAACACAATCATCTCAAACAGACTGTCTTGTTTATCATGGTGAAGTATTTTCCGCTGATGTTCAACAAACAGAACAAACACAGTTTATATTATTTACAATGTATTTAATAAACTGTGTTAGTTTTGTGTGTGTAAGTTTTTCATGCATTTCTGACCTTGTTATGATCATGCTAATGCTAATAGGCCACACCCCTTATTTTTCCCAGAGTGATGGTCCCTGTAGCTTGTTCTCTGTGATCAGTGATATTCAGAAGCACGACATGACGACTCACGTGACCTCGGTGTGATCTCACGTGATTTTGCACATCAGACATGCACTCATATTAAAAAGTCTGTTTGGTTAAAAGTCTAAAAAGCCTTTCTGCAGATTGCAGTTAAATACCATAATATAAGACTAGAGGAAGAGTGACAGTGAAAGGAAATGATTTGGAGTGCTTTCTTTTTTCACTTTTATACAGGAGGCTGTGAAGATTTGGCACTGCAGGATTAATAACTGTTATACATTACGCTCCTGTGAGTGGCACTTAATGACACCGACTCTGAGATGAGAGATGAGAGTGAATCACTGAAAGGCTCCGAGTCAGATCAATACTCATGTCCATGTTCTTAATAAAGTGAATAAATGAGTGTTTTATTAATGCAAATACACTCCATACACCATCAAACACCTCAAACACTGCCAACCTCAAACACCTTCATCTAAACACCTTCACCTCTAACACCATCACCTCAAACACTTTTGCCTCAAACACCTTCACCTAAACACTGCTACCTCAAACACCTTCATCTAAACACCTTCACCTCAAACACCTTCACCTAAACACTGCTATCTCAAACACCTTCATCGAAACACCTTCACCTCTAACACCATCACCTCAAACACTTTTGCCTTAAACACCTTCACATAAACACTGATACCTCAAACACCTTCACCTAAACACTGCTACCTCAAACACCTTCACCTCTAACTCCATCACCTCAAACACCTTCACCTCTAACACCATCACCCCAAACACCTTCACCTAAACACTGCCACCTCAAATGCCATCACCTAAAACACTGTTACCTCAAACACCTTCACTTCTAACGCCATCACCTCAAACACCCTTCACCTCAAAAACCATTACCTCAAACACCTTCACCTCAAACACCTTCACCTCTAACGGCACCTAAAACGCTGTTACCTCAAACACCTTCAGCTCTAACAACGTCACGTCAAACACCATCATCTCAAACGTGTCATCTCAAACACGATCAACTCAAACACCTTCACCTCAAACACAATCACCTCATACACTATCACCTCAAACACCATCACCTCAAACACCATCACCTCAAACACCATCACCTCAAAGACCATCATCTCAAACACGATCAACTCAAACACCATCACCTCAAACACCATCATCTCAAACACCTTAATCTCAAACACGATCAACTCAAACACCTTCACCTCAAACACAATCACCTCATACACTATCACCTCAAACACCATAATCTCAAACACCATCACCTCATACACGATCAACTCAAACACCATAATCTCAAACACCATCACCTCAAACACCATCACCTCAAACACCATCATCTCAAACACTGTCATCTCAAACACGATCAACTCAAACACCATCACCTCAAACACCATCATCTCAAACACCATCACCTCAAACAGCAAAGTGGCTTCATTAGCAAAGTTCAGAGCCCAGTGGCTTCATTAGTGTTCATTAATGTTGAAAAAGGCAGTTGTGTTTGTGTGTGTTTGAGGGAGGTTACATAAGAGATGCAAACAAACAGAACACTGAGGGGAATTCTGGAGGATAGAAAGTTAAGAACTGGGAGTGGAGGAAAAAGAGAGGGATGAGGATAAGTAGAAAGAAAGAAAGAAAGAAATGGATAAAAGACAAAGACTAGAATGGCAGAAAAAAGGCAGAGACCTAAGAATACGAAAGAAAGAAAGAAAGAAAGAAAGAAAGAAAGAAAGAAAGAAAGAAAGAAAGAAATATTTAAAAGACAAAGAACAGAAAGCACAGAGAGTGGGAACCTGGTGTTGGTGGTGTAGGTGGTATATACTATTTATAGTGTTTGTGTGTGTGTGTGTGTGTGTGTGTGTGTGTGTGTGTGTGTGTGTGTGTGTGCGCGCGCTCTCGAGCGCGCGAGCACGCTCGCGCGCGCGCACGAGCGCGAAAAACTCGCGCGCACTCGCGGCACAGCGCAGCCCGCGCGCGCACGAGCGCGCTCGCGCGCGCTCGCAGAGCGCCGCTCGCGCTCCCGCGAGGCTCCCTCTCTCTCTCTCCCCCTCGCTCTCTCCACTACTCACTCATCATCTCTCTCTCTCTCATCTCTCTCTCCTCTCTCGCTCTCTCTCCCGCTCTCTCCCTCTCTCTCTCCCTCCTCTCTCTCGCTCTACTCTCTCTCTATCATCTCTCAGCGCGTGCTCTCTCGCAGCTCTCTCTCGCTCTCTCTCTCTCTCTCTCTGCTCCCTCTCTCGGTACTCTCTCTCGTCTCTCTGCTCTCTACTCTCTCTCTCATCTCTCCCTCTCTCCGCATCTCGCTACGCATCGCTCTCCTCTCTCTCTCTGCTCGCTCTCGCTCCTCTCGAGCTCTCTCGCTCGCTCTCTCCTCGTCTCTCTCTCCTCCCTCTAGCTCTCGCTCTCTCTCCTCGCTTCTCCATCTCTCTCCTGCTCTCTCTCTCTCTCTCTCTCTCTCTCTCTCATCTCTTCTCTCTCTCTCTCTCATCTCTCTCTCTCATTCGCTCTCGCGCCCCTCTCCTCTCTCTTCTCTGCACTCTCTCTCTCTCTCTCTCGCTTGCTCTCTCTCTCTATTCTCCCTCTCTCTCTCTCTCTCTCTCTCTCTCTCTCTCTCCCCTCTCTCGCTCTCTCGCTTTCTCTCTCTCTCTCTGCTCTGCCTCTCGCATCACGGCGACTATCTATAGGTCTCAGGAGCTCTCTCTATATATTTTTACATCTCCTACTAGTGCCCTTTCCTATCGCTTATAACCACTGTGACTCCCAAATCACTTCTGAAACACTGAACATTCCTTCCAGCTTCCAGGTGATAAGCACCTCAAAACACACACACACACACACACACACACACGCACACACACACACACACACACACACACACACACACACCCACGCACACAACACACGCTTTCATAACCGAAACATGAAACAAATCTATTGGACTTTTTCATTTTATCCTGTTCATATCACTAAGATTTTAAAATCTCTTACTGCCAGCACACTTAAATGAAAGTCCTCCTCCTGATGTCCTGCACTCCATAAGCTCCTCCTCCTGATGTCCTGCACTCCATAAGCTTCCTCTCCTGATGTCCTGCACTCCATAAGCTTCCTCCTCCTGATGTCCTGCACTCCATAAGCTCCTCCTCCTGATGTCCTGCACTCCATAAGCTCCTCCTCTTGATGTCCCTAAACTCATAAGCTCCTCCTCCTGATGTCCTGCACTCAATAAGCTCCTCCTCCTGATGTCCTAAACTCAATAAGTTCCTCCTCCTGATATCCTGCACTCCATAAGCTCCTCCTCTTGATGTCCTAAACTCAATAAGCTCCTCCTCCTGATGTCCTGCACCTCCATAAGCTACTCCTCCTCCTGATGTCCCTGCACTCCATAAGCTCCTCCTCCTGATGTCCTAAACTCAATAAGCTCCTCCTCCTGATATCCTGCACCTCCATAAGCTCCTCCTCTTGATGTCCTAAACTCAATAAGCTCCTCCTCCTGATGTCCTGCACTCCATAAGCTCCTCCTCCTGATGTCCTGAACTCCATCAAGCTCCTCCTCCTGATATCCAGAACTCCATAAGCTCCTCCTCCTGATGTCCTGAACTCCATAAGCTCCTCCTCCTGATGTCCTGAACTCCATAAGATTCTCCTCCTGATGTCCTGAACTCCATAAGCTACTCCTCCTAATATCCTAAACTCAATAAGCTCCTCCTCCTGATATAATAAACTCAAAAAGCTCCTCCTCCTGATATCTTAAACACTACAAGCTCCTCCTCCTGATGTCCTGAACTCCATAAGCTCCTCCTCCTGATATCTTAAACACTACAAGCTCCTCCTCCTGATGTCCTGAACTCCATAAGCTCCTCCTCCTGATATCTTAAACTCTACAAGCTCCTCCTCCTGATATCCTGAACTCCATAAGCTCCTCCTCCTGATGTCCTGAACTCCATAAGCACCTCCTCCTGAACTCCATAAGCTCCTCCTCCTGATGTCCTGAACTCCATAAGCACCTCCTCCTGAACTCCCTAAGCTCCTCCTCCTGATACCCTAAACTCTACAAGCTCCTCCTCCTGATATCCTGAACTCCATAAGCTTCCGCATCCTTCTGATATCCTGAACTCCATAAGCTCTGCCTCCATCTGTCAGTGATTGACAGAAGCCATTTAGAAAAGTCATTTTGTTAAAGTTTGTGTAGTTCTGTGTAGTACCAGAGTAGCTCTTCCTGTCACTCCAAGCTCTCCTCTAAAAAACTCCAGGCACAGACGGAGGTAACGAAGCGGCTCTTAAGACGTCCAGAAATTTAATCAAGGATAAAAGGATGTAATAAAGTCAGAACCAGAACACAAGGCTACACACAATACAGCCCTGGCTTGGCCAGGCATAACTAATCGATCCCTGACAACACAATGTTGTAATACAAAGGACAGAATGAAGGTCACGGTGATGGCCTCGCCGCCACTAAGCATAATAAATCACATCAGGATAAAGAAATTCCGCTGTGCGCTAGCGGATTCGATCACGCGGGCCGCCGCTGTGGAGAAGAAGAGGATTAGGGCTCATAATTGTAGCTTCAGACTACATTTCCCATGATTGCCTTTGGCGTGATGGTGGTGTAATGCTGAAATCAGCTGCAGGACCAGCGCAATATATCATCGTACTCATCGTCACATCTGACTGCAGCTTGGTATGTAGGATTAACCCCGGTGCATCATGAGGAACCGTGCACACACACACACACACACACACACACACACACACACACACACACACACACACACACACAGATACACTAACTATGTGTGACGTGCCTTGAAAGCTGAATAAAAATGAATGGCTCCATTTCAGGGACTTTTTTAAATGGGGTATAAATAAAAGAGAGCGTGAAAGAGAGAGAGAGAGAGAGAGAGAGAGAGAGAGAGAGAGAGAGAGAGAGAGCGCAAATGAGTAAATTAACGGTCTTTAAAACTTTCGGGGCTCCATATCAGAGGAATCCACACGAGATCTGCACTGATACTGAAGTGAGGCTGTCATCTAACTGTTACACACAAACACACACTGAGCTACACACAAACACACCGAGCTACACACAAACACACACCGAGCTACACACAAACACACACAGAGCTACACACAAACACACACCGAGCTACACACAAACACATATCAAGCTACACACAAACACACACTGAGCTACACACAAACACACACTGAGCTACACACAAACACACCGAGCTACACACAAACACACACAGAGCTACACACAAAAACACACCGAGCTACACACAAACACACACCAAGCTACACACAAACACACACCAAGCTACACACAAACACACACAGAGCTACACACAAACACACACAGAGCTACACACAAACACACACCAAGCTACACACAAACACACACTGAGCTACACACAAACACATATCAAGCTACACACAAACACATATCAAGCTACACACAAAAACACACCAAGCTACACACAAACACACACCAAGCTACACACAAACACACACCAAGCTACACACAAACACACACTGAGCTACACACAAACACATATCAAGCTACACACAAACACACACCGAGCTACACACAAACACACACCAAGCTACACACAAACACACACCGAGCTACACACAAACACATATCAAGCTACACACAAAAACACACCGAGCTACACACAAACACACACCAAGCTACACACAAACACACACCAAGCTACACACAAACACACACAGAGCTACACACAAACACACACAGAGCTACACACAAACACACACCAAGCTACACACAAACACACACTGAGCTACACACAAACACATATCAAGCTACACACAAACACATATCAAGCTACACACAAAAACACACCAAGCTACACACAAACACACACCAAGCTACACACAATCACACACCAAGCTACACACAAACACACACTGAGCTACACACAAACACATATCAAGCTACACACAAACACACACCAAGCTACACACAAACACATATCAAGCTACACACAAACACATATCAAGCTACACACAAACACACACCAAGCTACACACAAACACACACATCCACCAGACACGTTCTCCAGAAACTTCCAACAGAAACATTCTCTAGATACATCCACAGCACACTTTCACCAGATACGTTCTTTAGGCACATTCATAAGATTTGTCCAACAGACACGTTCTCCACACAAGTTCACCAGACTTATTTCACGAGCTGTTCACACGAGACACGTTCTCCTCCTAAAAGTCTTATCATCGTCTCCCAAACCACACGCCGTACCGTATTTAGTATCTGCTTCCAATGAAAAAGTTTTGTACAAGCTTTTCAAATTGTCTCCATTCGACCTCAACTCGTTTCACGGCGCGTGGAGGGCGGAGCTACATCCGGTCTACCAAAGTTAGCTTTCTGTTTACGTCAGCTGTCGGAAACTAGCGTCGTTTCATTCCCGCCTTCTCGAACTTGTTATGCGAAACCTGCGTACACTAAACTTCATCCCCCTCCCTGCCGTCGCTGTCTGAAGCAAAGTTTTGCTCCGTTGTTCGAGCGAGCCTTCGTCTTTCACGTTCTGTTGGATGACCTTGTCACAGATGTTGGAGCTGGCCTACTACACCCCTCACCTGTTTGCTGTTTGGGATTGTTTGCCTGCTGCTTTATGCCTGTCCTTGTAGAGGAAGCAGATACCAAAGGTACCAGGTGCAGACTTATTGTCTTCAGTGCATGAGACAATTAAAACTGCGAGAGAAAACCAAAACAACATAAACAGCATACAGACTAGTGCTAGAGGTGATCAAACCACAAAACACAGCGCT
>NC_062529.1:24347203-24372028 GCF_022655615.1 Tachysurus fulvidraco | reverse complement strand
ATTAGCTTTCAACAGCATCAGTTATACAACCATCATGAGGAGGTTCACTTCTACTTACACCTCATATATAATGAAAGGGGACAGAGAGAGAGAGAGAGAGAGAGAGAGAGAGAGAGAGAGGAGAGAGAGAGAGGAGAGAGAGGAGAGAGAGAGAGAGAGAGAGAGAGAGAAAGTAAATGAGCAAAAATAACTAAAATATTATTTTTATTTTATAGGTGTGGCCTCTAGTTGTAGTGAAGGAGGTGTGGCCTCTAGTTGTAGTGAAGGAGGTGTGGCCTCTAGTTGTAGTGAAGGAGGTGTGGCCTCTAGTTGTAGTGAAGGAGGTGTGGCCTCTAGTTCTAGTGAAGGAGGTGTGTCCTCTGAGTTTGTCTTTTCTAGTGAAGGAGGTGTGTCCTCTGTGTGTGATAGTCCTAGTAAAGGAGGTGTGTCCTCTGTGTTTGTCATTTCTAGTGATGGAGGAATGACCTCCTTCATGAACTTGGTAGCAAATCCACAATAATATCAGGAAAAGCTGAAACCGGATAAAAATAGCTGCCATCTGAGTGTGTGTGCGTGTGTGTGTCTGTGTGTGTGTGTCTGTGTGTGTGTGTGTGTGTGTGTGTGTGTGTGTGTGTGTGTGTGTGTGTGTGTGTGTGTGTGTGTGTGTGTGTGTGTTCACACTACAGCTGTCCTTCATCTGACCCACGCACTCTTTAACAGCCTGTTGCATAGAAACAGGTAGTTAAGTGAAAACACTGATTTCCTTATCAAGGCTCACGTGTGTGTGCGTTTGTGTGTGCATGCGTGTGTGTGTGTCTGTGTGTGTGTGTGTGTGTGTAAAATATAATTGTTTCAATAATTCATTAATCCCCTCTCTCTGAGAATGCGGGTTTAGTAATCATGAACAGTTGTATTCACTAAATTCTCGATATTTCTGTAAACTACAAGCTACAGCAGAAGTCTCTGAGGAATCCTCTAGCAAAATAACACCACACACTCATGAACAATGTAGGTCAAGCTTCTGAAAAACAACACAACACAAAATAAACCATGGAGTGTGCAGTCATTAAGTACAAGGGCTAGAACATAACACCAAAGATTCCGGCTTTATATAAAAACCAAATAAAGAAAAAAATGAAGCTGAATATTACATTTGAGACATTTTCACAGTGAAGACTATTCCTTATTAGGCTTGCACAATTCCGGGAATTTTCAAGGCTGGAAACTTTCCATTAACGGGAATTAACGGGAATATATGGGAATTAACGGGAATATATGTGAATAAACAGGAATATATGGGAATTAACGGGAATATATGTGAATAAACGGGAATATATGGGAATTAACGGGAATATATGGGAATTAACGGGAATATATGGAAATAAACTGGGAATTTAAAAAAAAATGCAGAGTTGCCTATAACAAGGAACCTAAATGTAGTTAAAGAAAATCTTAACAGCATAATTTTGTTTAAAACAACAAGATTTAATGCAATTTAAGTTGAATCTGTACCCTGCGTTTCTCGGTCACTCGCACACAGCACACTGCTTACTGGAAGGCCATTGAGGCCAAACCCCCTGCATGTACTGTACTTGCGTTCTTCCATAACATCCACAGTAACACTTTATTTTAGGGTCATTTAACTAGTTGCTTATTAGCATGAATATTAATAGAATATTAGCTATTTATTAGTACTTATTGAGCACATATTAATGCCTTAATTCTACATTACCGTATTCTACATTCTTAACTGTACCCAATACCTAAACTTAATAACTACCTTACTAACTCTTAATAAGCAGTAAATTAGGAGTGTTACCACATGCACAGATAATTTGATGACCCCCCCCCCACACACACTCACTCCCCTATGAAATAAAAAAATCCTCTATAAAATAATGTTTATTATAATTATTAAGTTTATTATGTTTATTACAAACATAATCATGTTTATTATGCTTTTGTGTCACTCAATGAAAGAATCATTTAAAGTTCTCCTTACAATTAAATCAGACAAGGTGTAATTTTTAAAATCTGTATCACCTTGCATGAACGTTATGACCGAACAAAATGTTTATTTATGTTTGTATATGATATAGTTTATATACATTTCCCTATATTTCCAAATAATTTCCATAAATTCCCGTAAAGTTTCCGATTTTGAATATTTCCAAAATTCCCGTATTTAAGTTCCCGTGGAAAGTTTCCGGAAATGAATCAGAGGAAACGAGGAACTGCTAGAGTCGGTTCAGCACTTAGCCTAAAGTTTGGCCAGGATTTTCCTCTGACCTTCCTCAGTCAGTCTGCTACATTTCACTTCATTTAGAAGAAGAAGAAGAAGAAGAAGAAGAAGAAGAAGAAGAAGAAGAAGAAGAAGAAGAAGAAGAAGAGTCTACACACCTTTGTGTTTGTGGGTTAAAGATCTAAAATCACTTTGACTGTGAAAGTTTTTTTGAACAAATGTCATGTCAGTGTGTGTAGTAACCACGGTAACTATTAATAATCGTTTTAAATATGTTTTTCAATAACCAAAAGATGACAAGCTGAATGCTCATCTCAGAGAGAGAGAGAGAGAGAGAGAGAGAGAGAGAGACAGAGAGAGAGAGAGAAGAGAGAGGAGAGGAGAGAGAGAGAGAGAGAGAGAGGGAGGGAGGAGAAGAGACAGATGGTGTTGAGAGAAAGTCCTCTCTGCACCTCAGTTTCTCTAATCTGTTCCTCGGGGGACGTTAAATTATCTGCCAACCATCTTAACATCCACAAGTTTATACGTTTCCCTTTTAGATTTTGTGCAAGCTTGTTGTTTGGCTCGTGTCCTCTGGGTGCATTTACTGACTACTTAAAAGCGAGAAGTTCCTTACTCGACAAAAGGGACGCCTCCTGGGTTTCCGCATTAATGACGCCACGCTCCGAGGCTCTGAGGCGAGACGCTAACGCTAATCAATTTTTTTCATCCCTAAAGGCACCGCTGCATTGTAAACACCATAAAACCGTTCGGAAGAGGTACTGGAGTGTTTCTAAAGAAAATAAATAAATAAACATAAAAAAAAAAATCGACACACTGCCTCTTGTCGTGCTCGTAAATTAACACGGCTTTTTCAGGGAAAATCGGCGTCTCAGAATAAGCGAGAAGCAACATGACATTGAAACGCAAACACAAAAAACGCAACCATTTACATTGTTCAGGTGTAATATGATCCATCGTTCACACGTCTCACACGTCTCCTACATGTCTCACACGTCTCCTACATGTCTCACACGTCTCCTACATGTCTCCTACACGTCTCACACGTCTCCTACACGTCACGTTAAAGTTTACACTCTCGGGTCTTGACCTTTATCTTTCCGTTAAGTTCTGAACTGGATCAAAAGATCCTCTGAGGCGAGGAAATCTCAAGGAAGCTAGGAGACTGAAGTGAAAGGCTGGTCAAATAGTAATAAAGTTTTGTTTCACGTATTAGCATTTATTAAAAAAATTGTTTTATAAAACTTCTGAGATTTTGTAAGTAAGTAATAAAACACATCGAGGACATGATGTTGGAGTAGAATAATCAATGATGCGGTGGTGCGACGAGATCCGACAAAGCACAGAGTCATATTTACGTTAGGCAAATACCGTTATCCTGAGTGACTTTTATTTAATCTTATTTTATACAACTCGGGAATTAAGGGGTAAGGGCCTTGCTCAGGGGCCAAGCAAACTTGGTGGACCTGGGATTCAAACTCACAAAATTCTGATTAGTATTCCAACTACCACAGAGTTGAATCTCCTCCTACTGACGGTAACACTTTTAACACTCTGTTAATGTTTAGGGATTTATTTTTTTCCCCCAGATCTGCCAATCATGAGCAAGAGGTCAGTTATGAGGCTCACAGGATAAACAACGATTAATGGAACCACACCTTTAATTCGTTCGTATGTTTGTTTGTTCATTCGTCCGTTCACATCGTTCACTCATTCTTAGTATTCCTTCGGTTGAGGTTAAGTTAAGGTTAAGGCTGAAGTTGAAGTTGAGGTTGAGGTTGAGGGTAATATAATCACACCTTTCGTCCGTCCGTCCGTCTGTTCATTCATTTGTTAATTCATTTGCTCATCCTTAGTAACTGCCTGGTCAGGGTTGCTCTGTTTTACACCAAGCGACTAATATTTAGTGGAATATAGTTCTACTAGTTCACACACGTCTCCAGACATCAATGTTCTTTTAAAAAAATTTCAGAACGCGTTTTTTCTCCAGTTTTACTCTCACAATTCATGACCTGATTTGAATGAATAAGCTAATAGTAACATGTTAATAACTTAGCTTTAGGGCACAGACTCTACCAATTAGCTAGCTAGATTATTAGCTACAGACGTCTACCATTTTCCATCACATCCCTAAAACAAAACCGAGATCGATATTAACACTAAACGATCCTTTGTGATCTTTTGTTATTGAATTTTAGTACATTAAATTTTCTGGAAGCATCTTGACTACGGTGGATTCTGTGTTAATGTCTCTTCTGGATTTTGCTCTAGCGTCCCTACGGTTTATAAATCGGGGTGGCGATATGTATTTAATGTTTTGTTTTCTCAGAATAAATTTACTCTAATTCGAGGTTTGCTACTGTACGTGCCATATTTTTAGCACAGAATTAAGGTAATTAAGCACAAAGACACTTTCCTTTCTCCAAACCTGTCTTGACTGAGGGTGCCAATACTTTTGGAGATGGAGCGCTATCATGACTTGTTGAAGTCCTGTACGAAGACAAATAGTGTTAGTTATTAGTGTGTGTTAAGGAGTGTTAAAGTGGACTCTACTTCATTATGAACTGATTAATAAATATTTATGACTGTGTGATGAAAGCCGTATTGCGTCAGCGTCCTTTTTGTGACCACGGCGACTCTGTGACTCTGCGAATCAGAGACTCTACGACTCTGTGACTTTGCAAGTTTGGTGACGGTGTAATGTGTTTAACTGTCTCCGCTAATTACACACAGCATCTGCTTGTCCTCTGTAAAGGTTGATTAAAGCCTCCGTGATGTCATTTCCTTCTTCATTTGCATCTCTAAAAGTAGAGCATGTGGTGAAATGTGCCGGCTTCGCGTCCTGTGCCCTTTACCAGAGGCGCCGCATTCGGCTTCTGTTTCCGGATCGAACGAATGCATGTAAGGTTTCTGTAATTAATTAGTCAAACGATTCAATCCAGAAATCTTTTATCAATATAACAGAGCAAATATTTAATTTCTTATATCACACACACAGAGTAAGTGTTTAAAAGAGTAACAGAGTGTGAATTAGTCAAGCGCATTTCCTACAAAGTGCCCGAATCTCTGAGGAGACGAGAACGAGCCGATGACGCTAAACAGAAGGGACCTGAAACGAAGCGCTGTGACGCTCTCGTTACGCCAAATTAATGTTGTTTTTGCTCAAATTAACAGCAAATACATAAAACATGGCACGGTGCTGCCTCCCTCCATGCTCAATTTATTACACTTTAATCACTAATCATTTGTTTGTCAGATCTTCTGCGTGCTACGTTCGAACAACAGCCGCACA
The DNA here is from genome assembly GCF_022655615.1 of Tachysurus fulvidraco. NCBI lineage: Eukaryota > Metazoa > Chordata > Actinopteri > Siluriformes > Bagridae > Tachysurus > Tachysurus fulvidraco. The sequence continues at coordinate 24,366,515 of NC_062529.1, read as the reverse complement.
GGGCTTTAATTGACGTTTGAGGAGATCAGAATGATAATGACTCTTCATAAACGCTAGTCTCCATGTTGGGAACAGATTTATTACTCTGGATTAGCATGTGGAAATTGGATTAGTGGCTAAGGTTAAGGTCAAGGTCAAGGTTAAGGGTGAAGATAAGGTTGAGGTTAAATTTAAGATTAAGGTTGAGGTTGAGGTTGAAGTTAAGGTTAAGTTTGAGGTTGAGGTTAAATTTGATATTATAGGATAAGGTTAAGGTTGAGGTTGAAGATAAGGTTGAGGCAAAGGCTGAAGCTAATGTTGATGAAGTTGAAGTTAAGGTTGAGGTTGAGGTTAAATTTGATATTAAGGATAAGGTTAAGGTTGAGGTTGAAGATAAGGTTGAGGCAAAGGCTGAGGCTAATGTTGATGAAGTTGAAGTTAAGGTTAAAGTTGAGGTTGAGGTTAAATTTGATATTAAGGATAAGGTTTAGGTTGAGGTTGAAGATAAGGTTGAGGCTAAAGTTAAGGTTGAGGCAAAGGCTGAGGCTAATGTTGAAATTAAGGTTAAAGTTAAGGTCAAGATTAAGAAAAAGGCTGAGGCAAAGGTTGAGGTTAAGGTTAAGTTTAAGGTTGAGGTTGAGGATGAGACTGAAGTTAAGTTTAAGGTTAAGGGTGGGACTGAGGTTAAGGTTAAGTTTAAGGTTGAGGTTAAGGATGAGGCTGAAGTTGAGGTTGAGGTTAATGTTGAGGCTAAGAGTTAGGGGAGAATAAAATTGTCATTAGGCGAGTATTTACTCCTTAACGCACAGTCACGCTATAATCCCGACTTTAATGTTGATGTTAAAGTTAAGGTTAAAGATGATGTTGAGGTTGAGGTCGAGGCTGAAGTTAATGTTGAGGTTGAAGTTAATGCTGAGGTTAAGGTTGAAGTATCATGACTTTCTAGAGAAACGTTGTCTCAATTCACTGTGTACAGAAACAACTATATATGGTTGAACTGACAATAAAAGCTTCTTGACTTGACTTGACTTGACTGATTCCCTTTGTTATATAGCAGCAGCCTTCAAAATTAAAGTAGCTAGCTAAGATGCTCATTTTTGCTGCAAAAAAAAATTCCTTACGTTCGTAATGTGTCAATTAGTTGTGTCTCAAAAGTAGAAGATGAGTTCCTCAGAAAAGGCCAATAAAATACTCAAACTCCACACAAACACTCTAATACAACTTGAATATATCTTCAGAATGTGTTCATAGTGTTACTACTGCACCTAGTGGTCAAAACATGAACTGCAACAGTTGCTATGACGTGTCTGTTGGGGCAGGTATGACACTGCTGTGCTCATGATCAAGACACTGAATGACAGGGTTGCCAGATTGGGTTTGTTTATTAAAAAACTTCCCATGGATTAAGAAAAGTAAACTAAATATTCGGTTATGACAATAATTTTCACAAAGCTTTATGTAAACAAACATCTCAGTGACAGAGGACTCCTTCTAATCTTTTATGACTAAATTTCAGTTCGGCTGCCCATCAAGTGCCGTTTTAATCCTCCCGGAATAAAGCACTTTAATTTTCTACACAATAAATGATGATTATTATTATTATTATTATTATTATTATTATTATTATTATTATTATTATTATTATTATTATTATTTTTACAGTTGTTATTACTACTGAGCATCTGAGCACTCTAAACTTCATGTTAAGATTTAGTGCATGCACTCCATGTGTGTACATCATGAAACACACACACACACACACACACACACACACACACACACACACACACACACACACACACACACACACACACAGAGACCCTAGTGGACTGTTAAAGCAGCATGCCTGTGGTTTGCTAATCGCCTGAAACCAAAGTGCTGAAGACATGCATGCAGTGATCACTCAGTGTGGGAGGAAACACACACACACACACACACACACACACACGCACACACACACACACACACCATCATCCAGTGTGGGAGGACACGGTTGCATCACTTAAACACACAAATGCATGTGCAGGGATCATAAAGCGTGGGAGTGTACGGAGTCTCTCTCCCTCTCTCTGTTTCACTCTCTGTTTTTCTCTCTCTCACACACTCACATACACACACTCACATACACACACTCACATACACACACTCACATGCACACACAAATAATCAGACAGATATATCAAAATAAATGGGACTATAGAAGTATTTTTTCTATTTTTTACTATTTTTCTTCGAAATATAGTTTGTGTTTCAGTGAAGGGGGCGTGGTCTGTGTGTGTCAGTCTTAATGAAGGAGGCGTGGTCTGTGTGTGTCTGTCTTAGTGAAGCAGGCGTGGTCTGTGTGTGTCTGTCTTAGTGAAGGAGGCGTGGTCTGTGTGTGTCTGTCTTAGTGAAGGAGGCGTGGTCTGTGTGTGTCTGTCTCAGTGAAGGAGGCGTGGCCTGTGTGTCTGTCTTAGTGAAGGAGGCGTGGCCTGTGTGTGTCTGTCTCAGTGATGGAGGCGTGGTCTGTGTGTGTCTGTCTTAGTGAAGGAGGCGTGGTCTGTGTGTGTCTGTCTTAGTGAAGGAGGCGTGGCCTTTGTGTGTCAGTCTTAGTGCACGAAGCGTGGCCTCTGAGTGTATATAACTTATATAACATTTAACACACACACAAAGAAAAACTAAATGATTCTGAAAGTCAGCAAGACAACATGCTGTTTCTACGGCAACCACTAATAAGTCGAAGCCTGGGTTCTGATCTATAGCACTATTGTGCACTATTGCACTACTGATACACACATGCACTCATACTCTCATTCAAACTCTCTCTCTCTCTCTCTCTCTCTCTCTCTCTCTCTCTGATTCAGACACAAACACACATTATGGCTAAAGGATCTGAGTTACTAATCAGGAGGTCAGCACTACCAAGCTGCCACCGTCGGGTCCTTTAGCAAGGCTCTTAACCCTCTGGGTGTGCTGTGCATGGCTAACCCTGACTGCAACCCTGACTCTGACTCCAACCCTGACTCTGACTCCAACCCTGATTCCGACTCCAACCCTGACTCTGACTCCAAAGACTTGATTTTTTCCATCTAATCTTTCCTATAGAAAAAAAAAACAACGTTCCTCTTATCTCACTGTTCATCCTTTTTTCTCCTCTCTATAATCCCCGAAACCGGTCTCCTGCCCATAACTACGGCGTTATTAAGAAAGCCTCCCTCTGCTGCACTTTCAACTTCTGCTGATCAAACGAATGCTTTTCTTAGCTTCCTCAAAGATAAAATCAGCAAAATATCCCATCTTCTCCCCCCTCCTGTGTCTCCTTCACCCGATTACAACCGATGCTTCGCTCGGATCCTTTAAACAAAGACTAAATATTTTTGTACTTTTCTGATCTGTTCTGTCCTCACTTAAAAACCGACGCTGTCTCTGCAGTCCTTCAGTAACCTGGCCTTCACCCTGCCTGAGGGAAGATTTACGGCCCCCGTTTCTAATCCACCCCTTCTTTTGCTGCTGAAAAGTGTCATGACTTCACAATTTTAGCTCTTCTTAGCTAACAGCGATCTTTAAAAAAAAAAAAACCTTTTCGGTCCGGCTTCTTAGAGTCTTTTAAACACTTCCTACACGGTTCTCAGTCCCGCTTGATCTCAGGGTTACCAGGTGGAAGTCATGATGTACTCGCTTTTTTTGTCTCGTGGAGCTCAACGCCGAGGTACGGATCTTATTCTGCAGGTTGGCGATAACGTACTGACCTTCTGAAAACCTTCGGAAAGGCTTCGCGTGAGCTACAAGGCTCTGAAACAATTAGTCAATAAAAATAACTAACTAAATAAATAAATAAACACAAGTCCTGAGAGTGCTGGTGAGGTACTAGACCGCCCACAATCCCAAAGCGAAAACACCGTAACCACGGAGACGGAGCTAAACCGTGACCGCCAACTTTTATTCTCTCTTGCTGCATAAGGCTCGGTAGACCGAATAAAAGGGTACACGGTGAGTCAGATTTGAGGTTTACGAAATATAATGTGGTTCTGTGTGATCGAGTGTAGAAAAAAAAAAAAAAATGTAGAAAGTTTCTAGTGAGTCGATTGAATGATGTAGAGCGAGTGCGATCGATTCGTGTAGCATTAAAGTAAACCAGGACACAGGATGTCGGTGCTGATGAGGACTACAGTGTAACGTCTCAGCTCGTGTGGAAATCCACGCTCCAGTCTTGCTGCATGTAGACAATCAGACGGTTTAAATGTTACTCGACGTGATCACGTGGAACAGATGGAGCCATTCGAGTCAAATTAATTCCACCAGCCTTTATTCAGGGTTGACTTGATTGTGTTAAAACAAGCTTAAGCCACTTAATTCTGATTGGTCGGAAGGTGCGTAGGTGTCTAAGTGTTTCTATAGTAACAGCAGAATTTCTATAGTAACAGCAGCTCTGTTAGCATTTTTTTAGTAACAGCAGCTCTGACTGTTAGAGTTTCTATAGTAACAGTAGCTCTGACTGTTAGCATTTCTATAGAAACAGCAGCTTTGACTGTTAGCGTTTCTATAGTAACAGCAGCTCTGACTGTTAGCGTTTCTATAGTAACAGCAGCTCTGACTGTTAGAGTTTCTATAGTAACAGCAGCTCTGACTGTTAGCATTTCTATAGTAACAGCAGCTCTGACTGTTAGCGTTTCTAAGTAACAGCAGCTCTGACTGTTAGCATTTCTATAGTAACAGCAGCTCTGACTGTTAGCATTTCTATAGTAACAGCAGCTCTGACTGTTAGCATTTCTATAGTAACAGCAGCTCTGACTGTTAGCGTTTCTATAGTAACATCAGCTTTGTTTACATATACATTTCCAGCATTTGGTAGACCCCCTTTTCGAGCGACTTACATTATCTATTGTCTATATTACCTCTGTATGTTAGCGTTGGTATAGTAACATCAGCTCTGACTGTTAGCATTGCTATAGTAACAGCAGCTCTGTATGTTAGTGTTGGTATAGTAACATCAGCTCTGACTGTCAGCATTGCTATAGTATCCCTCTGATATTAATGCAGCATATGAAACAAATAGGGGGGAAAAATAGGAGGGGCTTACTCTCTCTCTCTCTCTCTCTCTCTCTCTCTCTCTCTCTCTCTCTCTCTCTCTCTCTCTCTCTCTCTCTCTCTCTCTCATTCTCTCTCACTCTCTCTCCTGTCAGTCAAAACACTAGCTAATCACAGGACTCTGATAAGGGAGATTTTTTTCTGTGTGTTTTCAGTGATGAACCGATCTGTAATGCAGCATGAGTAGCGGTTTGCACCTCAAACACCATCATCTCAAACATCACCTTAAACTACATCACCTCAAACACCATCATCTCAAACATCACCTCAAACACCTTCATCTCATACACAATCACCTCAAACACCATAATCTCAAACATCACCTCAAACATCTTCATCTCATACACAATCACCTCAAACACTATAATCTCAAACATCACCTCAAACACCATCATCTCAAACATCACCTCAAACACTATCATCTCATACACAATCACTTCAAACACCATCACCTCAAATACCATTATGTCATACAGTATCATCTCATACACAATCACCTCAAACACCATCACCTCAAACACAATCACCTCAAACACCACTATGTCATACACAATCATCTCAAACACCATCATCTCAAACATCATCACCTCAAACACCAACACCTCATACAGTATCATCTCAAACACTATCATTTCATACACTATCACCTCAAACACCATCACCTCAAACACCATCATCTCAAACACCATCATTTCATACACTTTCACCTCAAACACAATCATCTCAAACAGACTGTCTTGTTTATCATGCTGAAATATTTTCCGCTGATGTTCAACAAACAGAACAAACACAGTTTATATTATTTACAATGTATTTAATAAACTGTGTTAGTTTTGTGTGTGTAAGTTTTTCATGCATTTCTGACCTTGTTATGATCATGCTAATGCTAATAGGCCACACCCCTTATTTTTCCCAGAGTGATGGTCCCTGTAGCTTGTTCTCTGTGATCAGTGATATTCAGAAGCACGACATGACGACTCACGTGACCGCGGTGTGATCTCACGTGATTTTGCACAGCAGACATGCACTCATATTAAAAAGTCTGTTTGGTTAAAAGTCTAAAAAGCCTTTCTGCAGATTGCAGTTAAATACCATAATATAAGACTAGAGGAAGAGTGACAGTGAAAGGAAATGATTTGGAGTGCTTTCTTTTTTCACTTTTATACAGGAGGCTGTGAAGATTTGGCACTGCAGGATTAATAACTGTTATACATTACGCTCCTGTGAGTGGCACTTAATGACACCGACTCTGAGATGAGAGATGAGAGTGAATCACTGAAAGGCTCCGAGTCAGATCAATACTCATGTCCATGTTCTTAATAAAGTGAATAAATGAGTGTTTTATTAATGCAAATACACTCCATACACCATCAAACACCTCAAACACTGCCAACCTCAAACACTGCCAACCTCAAACACCTTCATCTAAACACCTTCACCTCTAACACCATCACCTCAAACACTTTTGCCTCAAACACCTTCACCTAAACACTGCTACCTCAAACAACTTCATCTAAACACCTTCACCTCAAACACCTTCACCTAAACACTGCTATCTCAAACACCTTCATCGAAACACCTTCACCTCTAACACCATCACCTCAAACACTTTTGCCTCAAACACCTTCACCTAAACACTGATACCTCAAACACCTTCATCTAAACACCTTCACCTCAAACACCTTCACCTAAACACTGCTACCTCAAACACCCTTCACCTCAAACACCATTACCTCAAACACCTTCACCTCAAACACCTTCACCTCTAACGGCACCTAAAACGCTGTTACCTCAAACACCTTCAGCTCTAACAACGTCACGTCAAACACCATCATCTCAAACACGTCATCTCAAACACGATCAACTCAAACACCTTCACCTCAAACACAATCACCTCATACACTATCACCTCAAACACCATAATCTCAAACACCATCAGCTCAAACACCATCACCTCAAACACCATCAGTTCAAACACCTTCACCTCAAACACCTTCATCTAAACACCTTCACCTCTAACACCATCACCTCAAACACTTTTGCCTCAAACACCTTCACCTAAACACTGCTACCTCAAACACCTTCATCTAAACACCTTCACCTCAAACACCTTCACCTAAACACTGCTATCTCAAACACCTTCATCGAAACACCTTCACCTCTAACACCATCACCTCAAACACTTTTGCCTTAAACACCTTCACCTAAACACTGCTACCTCAAACACCTTCACCTCTAACTCCATCACCTCAAACACCTTCACCTCTAACACCATCACCCCAAACACCTTCACCTAACACTTGCCACCCTCAAATGCCATCACCTAAAACACTGTTACCCCTCAAACACCTTCACTTCTACTTCTAACGCCATCACCTCAAACACCCCTTCACCTCAAAAACCATTACCCTCAAACACCTTCACCTCAAACACCTTCACCTCTAACGGCACCTAAACGCTGTTACCTCAAACAAAACCTTCAGCTCTAACAACGTCACGTCAAACACCATCATCTCAAACGTGGTCATCTCAAACACGATCAACTCAAACACCTTCACCTCAAAACACAATCACCTCATACCTATCACCCTGCAAACACCATCACCTCAAACACCATCACCTCAAACACCATCACCTCAAAGACCATCATCTCAAACACGATCAACTCAAACACCATCAACTCAAACACCATCATCTCAAACACCTTAATCTCAAACACGATCAACTCAAACACCTTCACCTCAAACACAATCACCTCATACACTATCACCTCAAACACCATAATCTCAAACACCATCACCTCAAAGACCATCACCTCAAACACGATCAACTCAAACACCATAATCTCAAACACCATCACCTCAAACACCATCATCTCAAACACTGTCATCTCAAACACGATCAACTCAAACACCATCACCTCAAACACCATCATCTCAAACACCATCACCTCAAACAGCAAAGTGGCTTCATTAGCAAAGTTCAGAGCCCAGTGGCTTCATTAGTGTTCATTAATGTTGAAAAAGGCAGTTGTGTTTGTGTGTGTTTGAGGGAGGTTACATAAGAGATGCAAACAAACAGAACACTGAGGGGAATTCTGGAGGATAGAAAGTTAAGAACTGGGAGTGGAGGAAAAAGAGAGGGATGAGGATAAGTAGAAAGAAAGAAAGAAAGAAATGGATAAAAGACAAAGACTAGAATGGCAGAAAAAAGGCAGAGACCTAAGAATACGAAAGAAAGAAAGAAAGAAAGAAAGAAAGAAAGAAAGAAAGAAAGAAAGAAAGAAATATTTAAAAGACAAAGAACAGAAAGCACAGAGAGTGGGAACCTGGTGTTGGTGGTGTAGGTGGTATATACTATTTATAGTGTTTGTGTGTGTGTGTGTGTGTGTGTGTGTGTGTGTGTGTGTGTGTGTGTGTGTGTGAGAGAGAGAGAGAGAGCAGCGCTGCGCGACGAGAGAGAGCGCGACGAGCTCGCAGCGCAAGAGCGAGACGCGAGCGAGCGCGAGCGCGAGCGCGAGAGAGAGAGAGACATCGCGAGAGAGAGAGAGAGAGAGATCTAGCGATCGAGCGCAGCGACGAGAACAGAGAGACCCCAGCTCGCGCGCGCACGAGCGCTCGCGGCGCTAGCGAGAGGAACCGCTCGCTCTCGTCTCTCTCCTATCCTCCAGTGATATCTCTCCTCTCAGCTCGAAGCACAACACCTAATAGCGAGCTCGAGCGCGCTACTCGAAGCCGCTATCGCTCCTCTAGAGACCTCACCTCCCTCTCATCCGCTGCTCCCGTATATCTAGAGTCAGCCTATTAGACCCTAGCGATCTACTATCGCCTATCGCTCTCATCATATCAACATCGAATTCTCTCTCGACATCTACAATAGAGACATATCTATCTCTCTCTCCCTCTCTCGCCCTATATCTCTATCTCTTATATCTATTATCTCACCTATATCGCGATATATATATATCTAGACTATAGATCTAATATATATTCTATATATAGATATTATATTAATATGATATAATCATAAATATATATATATCATATATATAGATATATATAATATATTAACCCTATATATTATATTTATATATATATATATATATATTTTAATATAGAGATATATATAAAATATATATATAGATTATATAAAATATATATCTCTATATATCTCTCTCTCTATCTACTATATATACATCATATCTCTATATATATCTATTCTTCTATCTCTTACCCTCTCTCTCTATACTCTCACTATATCTCTCTAATACTCTCTATCATATCTATATCATATATATCGCTCTCTCTCTCTATCTATCATCTACTCTTTTAATTCCTAATCCTACTTCAAATCTACTTCAGCTTATAACCACTGTGACTCCCAAATCACTTCTGAACACTGAACATCTTCCAGCTTCCAGGTGATAAGCAACCTCAAAAACACACACACACACACACACACACACACACACACACACACACACACACACACACACACACACACACACACACACACACACACACACACACACACACACACACACACACACACACACACACACACACACACACGCACACACACACGCTTTCATAACCGAAACATGAAACAAATCTATTGGACTTTTCATTTTATCCTGTTCATATCCACTAAGATTTTAAAATCTCTTACTGCCAGCACACTTAAATGAAAGTCCTCCTCCTGATGTCCTGCACTCCATAAGCTCCTCCTCCTGATGTCCTGCACTCCATAAGCTCCTCCTCCTGATGTCCTGCACTCCATAAGCTCCTCCTCCTGATGTCCTGAACTCCATAAGCTCCTCCTCCTGATGTCCTGCACTCCATAAGCTCCTCCTCTTGATGTCCTAAACTCAATAAGCTCCTCCTCCTGATGTCCTGCACTCCATAAGCTCCTCCTCCTGATGTCCTAAACTCAATAAGCTCCTCCTCCTGATATCCTGCACTCCATAAGCTCCTCCTCTTGATGTCCTAAACTCAATAAGCTCCTCCTCCTGATGTCCTGCACTCCATAAGCTCCTCCTCCTGATGTCCTGAACTCCATAAGCTCCTCCTCCTGATATCCAGAACTCCATAAGCTCCTCCTCCTGATGTCCTGAACTCCATAAGCTCCTCCTCCTGATGTCCTGAACTCCATAAGATTCTCCTCCTGATGTCCTGAACTCCATAAGCTTCTCCTCCTAATATCCTAAACTCAATAAGCTCCTCCTCCTGATATTCTGAACTCCATAAGCTCCTCCTCCTGATATCTTAAACACTACAAGCTCCTCCTCCTGATGTCCTGAACTCCATAAGCTCCTCCTCCTGATATCTTAAACACTACAAGCTCCTCCTCCTGATGTCCTGAACTCCATAAGCTCCTCCTCCTGATATCTTAAACTCTACAAGCTCCTCCTCCTGATATCCTGAACTCCATAAGCTCCTCCTCCTGATGTCCTGAACTCCATAAGCACCTCCTCCTGAACTCCATAAGCTCCTCCTCCTGATGTCCTGAACTCCATAAGCACCTCCTCCTGAACTCCCTAAGCTCCTCCTCCTGATACCCTAAACTCTACAAGCTCCTCCTCCTGATATCCTGAACTCCATAAGCTCCGCCTCCTTCTGATATCCTGAACTCCATAAGCTCTGCCTCCATCTTCAGTGATTGACAGAAGCCATTTAGAAAAGTCATTTTGTTAAAGTTTGTGTAGTTCTGTGTAGTACCAGAGTAGCTCTTTCCTGTCACTCCAAGCTCTCCTCTAAAAACTCCAGGCACAGACGGAAGGTAACGAAGCGGCTCTTAAGACGTCCAGAAAATTTAATCAAGGATAAAAGGATGTAATAAAGTCAGAACCAGAACACAAGGCTACACACAATACAGCCCTGGCTTGGCCAGGCATAACTAATCGATCCCTGACAACACAATGTTGTAATACAAAGGACAGAATGAAGGTCACGGTGATGGCCTCGCCGCCACTAAGCATAATAAATCACATCAGGATAAAGAAATTCCGCTGTGCGCTAGCGGATTCGATCACGCGGGCCGCCGCTGTGGAGAAGAAGAGGATTAGGGCTCATAATTGTAGCTTCAGACTACATTTCCCATGATTGCCTTTGGCGTGATGGTGGTGTAATGCTGAAATCAGCTGCAGGACCAGCGCAATATATCATCGTACACATCGTCACATCTGACTGCAGCTTGGTATGTAGGATTAATCCCTGGTGCATCATGAGGAACCGTGTGCACACACACACACACACACACACACACACACACACACACACACACACACACACACACACACACACACACACACACACACACAGATACACTAACTATGTGTGACGTGCCTTGAAAGCTGAATAAAAATGAATGGCTCCATTTCAGGGACTTTTTTAAATGGGGTATAAATAAAAGAGAGCGTGAAAGAGAGAGAGAGAGAGAGAGAGAGAGAGAGAGAGAGAGAGAGAGAGAGAGAGAGAGAGAGCGCAAATGAGTAAATTAACGGTCTTTAAAACTTTCGGGGCTCCATATCAGAGGAATCCACACGAGATCTGCACTGATACTGAAGTGAGGCTGTCATCTAACTGTTACACACAAACACACACTGAGCTACACACAAACACACACCGAGCTACACACAAACACACACCGAGCTACACACAAACACACACCGAGCTACACACAAACACACACAGAGCTACACTCAAACACATATCAAGCTACACACAAACACACCGAGCTACACACAAACACACACCGAGCTACACACAAACACACCGAGCTACACACAAACACACACAGAGCTACACACAAAAACACACCGAGCTACACACAAACACACACCAAGCTACACACAAACACACACCAAGCTACACACAAACACACACCGAGCTACACACAAACACACACCGAGCTACACACAAACACACACAGAGCTACACTCAAACACACACCGAGCTACACACAAACACACACCGAGCTACACACAAACACACACCGAGCTACACACAAACACACACCGAGCTACACACAAACACACACCGAGCTACACACAAACACACACAGAGCTACACTCAAACACACACCGAGCTACACACAAACACACCGAGCTACACACAAACACACACAGAGCTACACACAAACACACACCGAGCTACACACAAACACACACAGAGCTACACACAAACACACACCGAGCTACACATAAACACACACCGAGCTACACACAAACACGCACTGAGCTACACACAAACACACACAGAGCTACACACACTGAGCACATCAAATGCAGCTTCATTCATCAATAATGAGCCTTTTAACTCAGAGCTGTGAGACACACACACATCAGACTTGTTCTCCAGACACGTTCTCCAGATATGTCCACTGGAAATGTTCTCCAGATACATGTCCAACAGACACATTCTCCAGAAACGTCCACCAGACACGTTCTCCAGAAACGTCCACCAGACACGTTCTCCAGAAAGGTCCACCAGACACGTTCTCCAGAAACGTCCACCAGACACGTTCTCCAGAAAGGTCCACCAGACACGTTCTCCAGAAACGTCCACCGGACACGTTCTCCAGAAAGGTCCACCAGACACGTTCTCCAGAAATGTCCACCGGACACGTTCTCCAGAAACGTCCACCAGACACGTTCTCCAGAAACTTCCAACAGAAACATTCTCTAGATACATCCACCGTGCACTTTCACCAGATACGTTCTTTAGGCACATTCATAAGATTTGTCCAACAGACACGTTCTTCACAAAAGTTCACCAGACTTATTTCACGAGCTGTTCACACGAGACACGTTCTCCTCCTAAAAGTCTTATCATCGTCTCCCAAACCACACGCCGTACCGTATTTAGTATCTGCTTCCAATGAAAAAGTTTTGTACAAGCTTTTCAAATTGTCTCCATTCGACCTCAACTCGTTTCACGGCGCGTGGAGGGCGGAGCTACATCCGGTCTACCAAAGTTAGCTTTCTGTTTACGTCAACTGTCGGAAACTAGCGTCGTTTCATTCCCGCTTTCTCGAAGCTGTTATGCGAAACCTGCGTACACTAAACTTCATCCCCCTCCTGCGTCGCTGTCTGAAGCAAAGTTTTGCTCCGTGTTCGAGCCGAGCCTTCGTCTTTCACGTTCTGTTGGATGACCTTGTCACAGATGTTGGAGCTGGCCTGACTACACCCTCACCTGTTTGCTGTTTGGGATTTGTTTGCCTGCTGCTTTATGCCTGTTCATTGTAGAGGAAGCAGATACACACAGGTTACAGGTGCAGACTTTATTTGTCTTCAGTGCATGAGACAATTAAAACTGCGAGAGAAAACCAAAACAACATAAACAGCATACAGACTAGTGCTGAGGTGATCAAACACAAACACAGCGCTAAACACACTCGACAACGACAACAACAAAAGCTAGACAAATATACTGTACACTGAAACCCCAGGAAGTTAAACAAAGTTCATCAAAGTCAGACGGGACATACTGTAGGTGAGGAGGAGTGGGGCGTGTGATCGTGTGACATGGGGGCTGATGGGTAATGTCATCCTGGCCATGCTTGTACCAACAATTACATCCGTCTTTGCTCACCCTTTGTGTACGGCTAATAATCTCTGACTAGAATCTCTCACAGGCCACGCCCACTTCCTGCTATGCACCACATAGACCAAGTACACAACATACACGACCCAAACATTTACATTCACTTTATTCATTTTATCCACTTTCATGTTTATGCGTTTGAGTGTTAAAGGCCTATACACGAGCCTCGGATAAGCGTGATTACACGCCAGACTAGGCTTATGTCACTTCCTGAAATGGGGATAATATATCTATTAATATATTCATTGTGGAGGAAGAGGCACTGAAAGAAAGAGAGAGAGACAGAGAGAAAAAAGAATTGCGACACATCCAAGGTTGGGGGCTGTGAAATGTCTAACCGCTATGTTTTAAGACAATCTTCGATGATGATTCAGCATGTTTTTTTGGTTGCTGGTTTTTTTTTTTTTTTGAGGCAACTAAAGCTAAAATTTCTAATCATATTTTCTTAGAGACATTTGATGTTCACAAATGGATGACAAATTACAGCAATTTACCGTTATTTCCCAGTCTGATGTTCAGTTACTAGAGATTCTAAAATTTATTTATTTATTTATTTATTTATTTATTTATTTTTCGAGCCTCAACACTTCTGGAAACTGCTGACTGCGTTACAATTGAGCTAGCCAAGACGGGATGGATTTCAGCACCAAGGACAGCTGCTTTCCAATAATGAGAAGAAGAATGAGCAAAAAAGCAAAACAGATGTTCCAGTCCTGATTACTCAGAAGTGATCCTGTGGTGGTGAACAGGGCGGGGGGGCGGGGGGGGGGGCGCGACCTACAATGGTTTAACTACACGCAGAAGAACTGAACAGAATCCTGTGTTTGACCCCGGGGGGTAACACTGAATCCTGGCTCTTCAGAATCTGCCCTTGTGTCACACTGTACATTCCTAAACCCTACCGTAGCCTTCTTCTCATTTGCATATTCACACATCGACGACCCTGATTGGATAAATCCGTCGTGCGGCCGCTTTAAATAACGTCTCGTCTCACGCTTTCACGTCGGTGAGGAAAAAAGTTGGTCTCTGTGCTTCTGCACCCGAGCAGGTTCTGTTATCTTTCACAGCTTTCTCATCTTTTTTGTCCTGTTTAACTTTGTCCTGTAGTCCACCAGACGTCCCTTCGTCCGTATACGACTTCCTCTAATGTTTCGGCGTGACGTATTTCCCCCTCTCTACACCGCGCACTTCCGTGATGCCCGGTGTTTTGTCTCCTGACTCTATCTACAGAGTCGTTTCTGTTAAGTGTCTCTACGTCCCGGTTTTCACCTGATACGAGGCACAGAGGCGCTGTTTGGGTTCCGATTGGGTTTCTGTTGCTAAGCGACCAGCCCTAACATTCTAACAGAGCGTGGTTTCACACTGTACACGTTCGACACGGCCGTATGGAATTAACACAGGACCTGCTTCATACCTTGCTATTACATTACACTTCCTCTAAACAGGGTGTAGTTGGTTCTATTTCCTCCAGCTCTTATTTCTGAGGGTCTGTTAGTCAGAGGATGGATTTTAAGGGATATTTTTTTTCCCATCAGGATTGTTTATACAAATAATAACAGAAATTAGTATAATGAGAAAATATGACAGGATGTGGCGACGTGGTGTACAGCGCTTGGTGGTTAATTACAGTATAATATCAAGCTCATCGTATCAAGCTCAGAGAATTGTTAGCCCACTGGATATTAAGTTATTCTCTGAGTCATCGCTTTACAATACAAATGTGTGTGTGTGTGTGTGTGGGTGTGTAAGGAAGTGGAGCTGTTAATGATACACACCTGAGTTAGTGTGAAAGAAACAGCACTTATACACCGTACAGTCTTATGTCAACACCGACACACTGCTTTAGATTCAAATCATCCTCATTGTGAGACGAGAATTAAACACAAACGCACAGACGTTAGAACACAAACAGCGCTCGCCAATCTTCTCAGATCTTACGACCTTTAGCTGTTATAATTCCTCACAAAAGCTCAATCGTTTACAGCTCGGCGATTCCACGTCCAGACGCTACGTTACAAAACATAAACCTTTATTTTTAGGTTTTAAAGCAGCTTGAATACGCAGCATATAGACAGGAACAGCTCGCCGTATCGGGACCTGCGGCGTTAAGTGACGCATTAAGTGAGAGGATATCAAAATCACTGAACATCAAATATATAAAAAGACTGAAAAGATTTGAGATTTTGGTAAGATGAAAGATTCCGTGTGTGGAGGAAAGCGAAAGGCTTGAGCTCGACATGGGGCGTAAACCAACATCAGCTAACGTTTGATTTTCATTCATTTCCTCCTGTTTTCTTGTGTCCATGTTGATGATTGAACGTCATGATTAAATTTGTAGAGTTTCATCACTATTTCTGTTTTTCTCTACAATACTAGAGCTGATATATTCATAAACAAAAACGGTTATTTTATTTCCCACACAGATGTTTGTATCTGCAGAGTAAATGTTGATATCAAACGCATTTCTGCTCTCTGAGACGCTCCGAGTGTTTGTTCGTCTAAAAAGCGGCTCAGATTTCTCTTCAACACTAAAATTCATTCATACATTCATTTTCTACCGCTTATCCGAACTTCTCGAGTCACGGGGAGCCTGTGCCTACCTCAGGCGTCATCGGGCATCGAGGCAGAATACACCCTGGACGGAGTGCCAACCCATCACAGGGCACACACACACTCTCATTCACTCACACACACACACTACAGACAATTTTCCAGAGATGCCAATCAACCTACCATGCATGTCTTTGGACCGGGGGAGGAAACCGGAGTACCCGGAGGAAACCCCAGAGACACGCGGAGAACATGCAAACTCCACACACACAAGGCGGAGGTGGGAATCGAACCCCCGACCCTGGAGGTGTGAGGCGAACATACTAACCACTAAGCCACCGTGCCCCCCCCTGCACTAAAATTACACACGTCAGGATATTTCCTGCTTTATTCGTTTATTTCACGATCGTTACCTAGACGTTTGTTAGCAATCTGGGTCCCAGTATCGGCTTGTCCTCGAGGAAGATTATTAACGTTTATTTGTTGTATTAGTGAATATTATACAGAGCTCATGTCATAATGTAGCATCTTTACGCTACATCTGGTTGGTGGCGTCAGTGTAAATGTAACCAAAACATATTACTGATGTTTTTTTTTTTTGTTTTATTTAGCTGTAACTGTCGTGTCTGGGCTCTAATGCATCCGGCTCGTCTCTGGCGGGGACGCTGGCCATATTTATCCCCGTGTGTCTGTCATACACCAACAGAGATTCAATTACCGCAGCGAGGCTGCGTATAAACAGCTGTCCGAGCACGCCGACCCAAATGCACTTAAATACCGCCAGCTTCGATCCCATCCGAAGGTCAGAAATAATATTAGTGGATATGTTTCTGCTCTAACGGACGTAAGAGAGGCTGTTAATCAGCAGACATGAAACATGCCAGAAATAACCGAAGCGGAAAAACATTCCCATTACCCTCCTTGCGGCTGTCGCTTGCACGCTGCCTGTTGAAAGTGTCTGAACATCACGGCACGGTTCTGTTTTATTACAGCTTTATGTCTGCGCTGCCGAATCCGTCATTCTGATTCATTCATGTTCTACCGCTTATCCGAACTACTCGGGTCACGGGGAGCCTGTGCCTATCTCAGGCGTCATCGGGCATCGAGGCAGGATACACCCTGGACGGAGTGCCAACCCATCACAGGGCACACACACACTCACACACTACGGACAATTTTCCAGAGATGCCAATCAACCTACCATGCATGTCTTTGGACCGGGGGAGGAAACCGGAGTACCCGGAGGAAACCCCCGAGGCACGGGGAGAACATGCAAACTCCACACACACAAGGCGGAGGCAGGAATCAAACCCCCGACCCTGGAGGTGTGAGGCGAACGTGCTAACCACTAAGCCAACGTGCACCCCCCCCCCACCTGGAAATTTTTGAACGTTTTTAATTTTGTTTATATTTCAGTATTTAGGCTGTTGTTCTGTTTCCGTTTGTTCTCTGGAACACTTTGATTTTTTTTTTATTTGATTTTAGAGTAGGTGTACAGTGTAAATAGTGTTGTGTGGGACTTAAAAGTTTGAACCCAGCACGATGGTCTCTCTGAGCTGATGATATTCAGAAAAGTGAACTGAACTTGATGGATTATTGAAATGGAACACGAGTGTTTGAGTGGTGTTAGAACGGCCGGCTCTTTAAGAGGCTCTTCACTGAGGATCCTGCAGTTAAACTGATGCTTTTTGGCCGAGTTCTGAGTGGAGATAAGCTACAGGAGTGCGCCTGTGTGTGTGTGTGTGTGTGTGTGTGTGTGTGTGTGTGTGTGTGTGTGTGTGTGTGTGTGTGTGTAATAGCATGTTTAATAGTGTGCTTGCCTAAGCCACTTTACTGGGCTGTGTGCCATCGGCCAATAAGAGATGTTCCATTTTATAAGATGGCTGTCGAGTGGCACAAAGCTTTGGTTTCTTTACTCTCTCTCTCTCTCTCTCTCTCTCTCTCTCTCTCTCTCTCTCTCTCTCTCTCTCTCACACTCACTGTAAATCTGTCTATCTCTATTGAAATTGTTAAGCCGCCCGCAGCCTGCCTGTCCTCTGCATGTGAAATGTGCTGATAAGACATAACACCAAAAAGTCAAAAGAAGAGGGAAAAAACTCTTGTCACAATTCTGAGCAAAGTGACACAGGTTTTATTTCCTGTTCTGTAAAAAAAATAAAAACTGGAAAAAACATGAAAGACACACAGGCCACACCTCTTTTACTGAGACTGACAGACACAAAGGCCACGCCTCCTTTACTGAGACTGACAGATACAGAGGTCACGCCTCCTTTACTGAGACTAACAGGTACAGAGGCCACACCTCTTTTAATGAGACTGACAGATACAGAGGCCACGCCTCCTTTACTGAGACTGACAGATACAGAGGCCACGCCTCCTTTACTGAGACTGACAGATATAGAGACTTTAAGGCACACAGGTCACTCCTCTTTTACTGAGATTGACAGATACAGAGGCCACGCCTCTTTTACTGAGACTGACTGACACAGAGACTTTAAGGTACACAGGCCACGCCTTCTTTACTGAGACTGACAGCTACAGAGGCCACGCCTTCTTTACTGAGACTGACAGGTACAGAGGCCACGCCTCCTTTACTGAGACTGAAAGATACAGAGGCCACGCCTCCTTTACTGAGACTGACAGGTACAGAGACTTTAAGGCACACAGGCCACGCCTCCTTTACTGAGACTGACAGGTACAGAGACTTTAAGGCACACAGGCCACGCCTCCTTTACTGAGACTGACAGGTACAGAGACTTTAAGGCACACAGGCCACACCTCCTTTACTGAGACTGGCAGGTACAGAGACTTTAAGGCACACAGGCCACGCCTCCTTTACTGAGACTGACAGGTACAGAGGCCACGCCTCCTTTACTGAGACTGGCAGGTACAGAGACTTTAAGGTACACAGGCCACGCCTTCTTTACTGAGACTGACAGGTACAGAGGCCACGCCTCCTTTACTGAGACTGGCAGGTACAGAGACTTTAAGGCACACAGGCCACGCCTCCTTTACTGAGACTGACAGGTACAGAGACTTTAAGGCAAACAGGCCACGCCTCCCTTACTGAGACTGAAAGGCACACAGGCCACGCCTCCTTTACTGAGACTGAT
>NC_062529.1:24317203-24342203 GCF_022655615.1 Tachysurus fulvidraco | reverse complement strand
ACACACTTCACACTGGGAAAATGACCACTGACACACTCCTCCCCGACACACTGACACACCAAAACACTGACACACTGCTCACTGACACACTGTTCACTGGCAAACTACACACGGGCACACTGACACACTGACTACTGCTCATTGACAGACTGCACACTGACACACTACACACTGGCACACTATACACTGAAACACTACACACTGCAAACTAACACACTTCTCACTGACACGCTGACATTACACACTGCTCACTGACACACTATACTCGGCACACTGCTCACTGACACACTATACTCGGCACACTGCTCACTACACACTGACACAACACTGCTCACTACACACTGACACAACACTGCTCACTACACACTGACACAACACTGCTCACTACACACTGACACAACACTGCTCACTACACACTGACACAACACTGCCCACTACACACTGACACAACACTGCTCACTGACACACTATACTCGGCACACCGCTCACTGACACATGATGCACCGAAACGCTGCACACTGACACACTTCTTACTGACACTACACACTGCTCCACACTGCTCAATGACACACTACACACTGCTCACTGACTCTACAAACTGCTCACTGACACACTTCTCACTGACACACAGTACACTGACCCACTGGCAAACTAAACATGACACACTGAACACTGACACACAACACACTGAAACACTACACAATGCTCACTGCCACACTGCGCACTGGCACGCTACACACTGCTCACTGACACTACACACTGCTCCACACTGCGCACTGACACGCTACACACTGCTCACTGACACTACACACTGCTCCACACTGCGCACTGACACGCTACACACTGCTCACTGACACTACACACTGCCACACTGCGCACTGGCACGCTACACACTGCTCACTGACACTACACACTGCTCCACACTGCGCACTGACACGCTACACACTGCTCACTGACACTACACACTGCTCACTGACACTACACACTGCTACACACTGCGCACTGACACTACACACTGCTCACTGACACTACACACTGCTACACACTGCTCACTGACACTACACACTGCTCACTGACACTACACACTGCTCCACACTGCGCACTGGCACGCTACACACTGCTCACTGACACTACACACTGCTACACACTGCGCACTGACACGCTACACACTGCTCACTGACACTACACACTGCTCCACACTGCTCACTGACACAACACACTGCTCCACACTGCTCACTGACACTACACACTGCTCACTGACACTACACACTGCTACACACTGCTCACTGACACTACACACTGCTCCACACTGCTCACTGACACTACACACTGCTCACTGACACTACACACTGCTCACTGACACTACACACTGCTCACTGACACTACACACTGCTCCACACTGCGCACTGGCACGCTACACACTGCTCACTGACACTACACACTGCTACACACTGCGCACTGACACGCTACACACTGCTCACTGACACTACACACTGCTCCACACTGCTCACTGACACAACACACTGCTCCACACTGCTCACTGACACTACACACTGCTACACACTGCTCACTGACACTACACACTGCTCCACACTGCTCACTGACACTACACACTGCTCACTGACACTACACACTGCTCACTGACACTACACACTGCTCACTGACACTACACACTGCTCCACACTGCGCACTGGCACGCTACACACTGCTCACTGACACTACACACTGCTACACACTGCGCACTGACACGCTACACACTGCTCACTGACACTACACACTGCTCCACACGGCGCACTGACACGCTACACACTGCTCACTGACACTACACACTGCTCCACACTGCTCACTGACACTACACACTGCTCACTGACACTACACACTGCTCCACACTGCTCACTGACACTACACACTGCTCACTGACACTACACACTGCTCCACACTGCTCACTGACACTACACACTGCTCCACACTGCTCACTGACACTACACACTGCTCACTGACACTACACACTGCTACACACTGCTCACTGACACTACACACTGCTCACTGACACTACACACTGCTACACACTGCTCACTGACACTACACACTGCTCACTGACACTACACACTGCTCACTGACACTACACACTGCTACACACTGCTCACTGACACTACACACTGCTACACACTGCGCACTGACACTACACACTGCTCTACACTGCTCACTGACACTACACACTGCTACACACTGCGCACTGACACTACACACTGCTACACACTGCTCACTGACACTACACACTGCTACACACTGCTCACTGACACTACACACTGCTCCACACTGCTCACTGACACTACACACTGCTACACACTGCTCACTGACACTACACACTGCTCACTGACACTACACACTGCTACACACTGCTCACTGACACTACACACTGCTACACACTGCTCACTGACACTACACACTGCTCTACACTGAGCACTGACACTACACACTGCTCACTGACACTACACACTGCTCCACACTGAGCACTGACACGCTACACACTGCTCACTGACACTACACACTGCTCACTGACACTACACACTGCTCCACACTGAGCACTGACACGCTACACACTGATACACTACAAAACGATACACTACATAATGCTTACTGACACACTGCAAACTGACACACTACACACTGGACACACTGCACACTGACACACTACAAACTGACACACTACACACTGACACACTGCAAACTGACACACTACACACTGGACACACTAAATACTGCACACTGAAACACTACACACTGACACTGACACACCACTGATACTACACACTACTCAGTGCTCACACTGACACACTACACACTGACACACTGCTCACTGACACACTACACACTGACACACTGCTCACTGACACACTACACACTGACACACTGCTCACTGACACACTACACACTGACACACTACCTACTGACACGGGTTTTTTGTTGTGTTATTTATTTTATTTGATTATCAATACAATTATTTATGTTCATCATTTAATATCTTTGTTGTGTTCTTACAAACTTTTAGGCAGCTTCTGTTACATTCATTAATACTTTGTGGGTTTGAAATAATTAATGTTACCGCTGGGTCAATTTGAAACATAAGTTTTAACAAACAATTTTAATTTTAATTTAAATAAATAAATTTAAACAAATCTCTCTCTCTCTCTCTCTCTCTCTCTCTCTCTCTCTCTCTCTCTCTCTCTCTCTCTCTCTCTCTCTCTCTCTCTCTCTCTCTCTCGATTGCCCAGCGGACGTGACACTTCCATCTTCTCACACAATCCCCTGACTCAAGCTGTCTGATGTGTTATCACACACACACACACACACACACACACACACACACACACACACACACACACACACACACACACACACACACACTAATGTCTAGAATGTGCAAAATTTAAAAACATTTAATTTATTTTGCCTTTTATCTCTTTTTCTCCTTAGTGTTCCACAATAACACACACACACACACACACACACACACACACACACACACACACACACACACACACACACACACACACGCCGTTGTGTCTGTGTATCTAAACTTGAGCAATTGTCTCTCAGACTAAAAGACAGCAGATATCCAAATTTATCTCACAGAGAGCAGAGAGTCTGCTTTAATCGGTCCTGGTCGTTTCTTCTGCTCGCTGCCTGCGTTATTAAAGACTCTCGGTCCCGTAGGCAGATTTTAGCTTTGTTTGTTCTCTGTGTGGAGCCAAAAAATGTCCCCGGGAAGATAAGAAAGCATGAAGCATGTGTCATTGTGAAGACTCTGAGAGAGAGAGAGAGAGAGAGAGAGAGAGAGAGAGAGAGAGAGAGAGAGAGAGAGAGAGAGAGAGAGAGACAATCCTCTACACAAAACTGCTGAGAATCAGAGGGAAGACACTTTCAGCTTCAACTTTCTTGAGAGACCTGCAGAGAAAGTTTCTGGAGTTAGATCTTCATTCTCCAGCATGATGTCAACACCAGATGGCCGCCTTCAGCATCCACCCAAAACCCTGAACACGGCAGCTCCTCTTTACTTCACACCAGTTCTACTGTTGGGCTGTAGATCAAACTCACAGACATGACGACTGCTTCGGTCTCTAACACTCCGTCACCTCTGACACACTCCAGCACACGGCGTCTTCTGTAGAACGTTACAGACCGACTGCTTCTCACCAAACTCACAACTCCTTTCGTGGCTTTAGTCCAGACACGTCTGTCGTTTTCATCTGGCAGACACACGTCTGTCGTTTTCATCTGTCAGACACACGTCTGTCGTTTTCATCTGTCAGACACACGTCTGTCGTTTTCATCTGTCAGACACACGTCTGTCGTTTTCATCTGTCAGACATACGTCTGTCGTTTTCATCTGTCAGACACACGTCTGTCGTTTTCATCTGTCAGACACGTCTGTCGTTTTCATCTGTCAGACACACGTCTGTCGTTTTCATCTGTCAGACACGTCTGTCGTTTTCATCTGTCAGACACACGTCTGTCGTTTTCATCTGTCAGACACGTCTGTCGTTTTCATCTGTCAGACACACGTCTGTCGTTTTCATCTGTCAGACATACGTCTGTCGATTTCATCTGTCAGACACGTCTGTCGTTTTCATCTGTCAGACACACGTCTGTCGTTTTCATCTGTCAGACACACGTCTGTCGTTTTCATCTGGCAGACACACGTCTGTCGTTTTCATCTGTCAGACATACGTCTGTCGATTTCATCTGTCAGACACGTCTGTCGTTTTCATCTGTCAGACACACGTCTGTCGTTTTCATCTGGCAGACACACGTCTGTCGTTTTCATCTGTCAGACACACGTCTGTCGTTTTCATCTGTCAGACACACGTCTGTCGTTTTCATCTGTCAGACACACGTCTGTCGTTTTCATCTGTCAGACACACGTCTGTCGTTTTCATCTGGCAGACACACGTCTGTCGTTTTCATCTGTCAGACACACGTCTGTCGTTTTCATCTGTCAGACACACGTCTGTCGTTTTCATCTGTCAGACACGTCTGTCGTTTTCATCTGTCAGACATACGTCTGTCGTTTTCATCTGTCAGACACACGTCTGTCGTTTTCATCTGTCAGACACACGTCTGTCGTTTTCATCTGTCAGACACACGTCTGTCGTTTTCATCTGTCAGACACACGTCTGTCGTTTTCATCTGTCAGACACACGTCTGTCGTTTTCTCAGCAGGAAAATAGATCCTGCATTAACGTTTACATCTACTGTAGATTTACTCGGAGTTAAAGAGCAGAGTAAAAGCCAAGCTGGAAGATTCAGCAATATCTGGTGCTATATAACTGTGTGTGTATGTGTGTGTGTGTGTGTGTGTGTGTGTGTGTGTGTGTGTGTGTGTGTGTGTGTGTGTGTGTGTGTGTGTGTATGTTTAATTATTTGTATCTGTCTTTCTGTCTGTCTGTCTGTTTGTCTGTCTGTCTGACTGTCTGTCTGTTTGTCTCTGTCTGTGTGTCTGTCTGTCTGTCTGTTTGTCTGACTGTCTGTCTGTTTGTCTCTGTCTGTCTGTCTGTCTGTGTGTCTGTCTGTCTGTTTGTCTCTGTCTGTCTGTCTGTCTGTCTGTCTGTCTGTCTGTTTGTTTGTCTCTGTCTGTGTGTCTGTCTGTGTGTCTGTCTGTTTGTCTCTGTGTGTCTGTTTGTCTCTGTCTGTGTGTCTGTCTGTCTGTTTGTCTCTGTCTGTCTGTCTGTCTGTCTGTCTGTCTGTTTGTTTGTCTCTGTCTGTGTGTCTGTCTGTGTGTCTGTCTGTTTGTCTCTGTGTGTCTGTGTGTCTGTTTGTCTCTGTCTGTGTGTCTGTCTGTCTGTTTGTCTCTGCCTGTGTGTCTGTCTGTGTGTCTGTCTGTTTGTCTCTGTGTGTCTGTGTGTCTGTTTGTCTCTGTCTGTGTGTCTGTCTGTCTGTTTGTCTCTGCCTGTGTGTCTGTGTGTCTGTCTGTCTGTCTGTCTGTCTGTTTGTCTCTGCCTGTGTGTCTGTCTGTCTGTCTGTCTGTCTGTCTGTCTGTCTATCTATCTATCTATCTATCTATCTATCTATCTATCTATCTATCTATCTATCTATCTATCTACTGTATGTATCTATTTATTGTTTGTTTGTTTGTTTGTTTGTTTTCTTTAAATGACTCAGGTCAGATCTTGGTTACTAAGGTAACGTGTTAATATACTGCTTTATACACTGCATGTTGGAACGTCAACCGAGGGCCCGATTATCGTGTTAAACACACAGTTTAACAGAAATCTGCCATTAAAGTGTACAGTGTGTGTGTGTGTGTGTGTGTGTGTGTGTGTGTGTGTGTGTGTGTGTGTGTGTGTGTGTGTGTGTGTGTGTGTGTGTGTGACAGCACTTCCCATCACACATCCCCTCCTGAGGCAGTTCTAAGGTCATGGTGGTCATTAAGTGAGTGAATTTGATTAGGTTTTAATCCAATAAGAAGGCCAGCATGAGCTCCGCTGATTCCCCACATGAACTACAGCGCAGGCTGCAAATAATATGGATAATCACGACTCGGACCATGTCCCAAAACACACACACACACACACACACACACACACACACACGCACACACACGCAGCACTGAGCAACATTTCAGGATCTGAACAGATGCAGGAAGTGATTATAAATGAAGGAGTCCAGCAGAAGCCTCACATCACACATCCACACCACGCTGCTGTTCTCTTCAGCTGGGACTGCGGTTATTCTGGGATGGTGTTGATTCTCCTGCAGAGGCGTTTTCTCTCTCCGGTTTAACACCGCGTGCGGTTTCTCTTCCCTTATTTACATCTAATGACTGTCCAAATACTGTATGGTAAAGTGTGTGCTTTAGAGAACGGAGGAGCGAGCAGCAAAGCGTGACAGACGCTAGCATGCTGACACAAAAGCATGAGAGAAAGAGAGACGGTGAGAGTGAGAGACAGAGCCAGAACAATATGAGAATGCAAAAGAGTGACAGAAGGAGAGAGAGCAGGAAAGAGAGATAGACAGATTGAGTATGAGTGACAGAGAAAGAAAGAGAGAAGTATGGCAGAGACGGGAAGAGAGACGAGACTGAAAAAAAGCACAGAATAAGAAAGAGCAAGGGATGGAGAGAAAGAGAGAGACAGTGAGTGAGGATAGAGAGATAGAGCACATAGAGAGTTTAGGAAACGTCATTAGCACCTCGGTGCACATGCACACACAGTTTCCTGTGAGAGTGATAAGAGCCATTTGAGTGTGAAGCACTGAACGAAGCCCCGCCCCTGTAACAAGCACAGCCAATCAGCAGGAAGCAGGAACACAGCTCTGCGTCCGAAACCCTGTACGACCCTGTGAGTCCAGTCACGGTGTCCAACAGCCAATCAGAACTGTCATCCTCCACTTCGGTTTTCCGTCGTCCGCCATACTTACTGTATTCTTCCATTATACGCCATCTGTTTTTTTCTATCTTCTTCCCTGTTTGTTTTTCTCTCATCCGCATTATTTGTTCTGTCATCTGCCATATTTCTGTCCGCCGTGCTTCTTTT
The DNA here is from genome assembly GCF_022655615.1 of Tachysurus fulvidraco. Lineage (NCBI taxonomy): Eukaryota > Metazoa > Chordata > Actinopteri > Siluriformes > Bagridae > Tachysurus > Tachysurus fulvidraco. The sequence goes on along the minus strand of NC_062529.1, from coordinate 24,334,668 downwards.
TCTCTGTCGTTTCCCATGTTTCTTTGTCACTACTTTGTTTTTAAATCACAGCTGTTCGTGGAAAAAGCAGACTGACAGACTGAGGACCGATAAACGATAAACGGATAAAAAGTACGATGGGATGTTCATTCATAATTAAAACTTTTAATAATTGTGCTGATTATATAGATGGTTTTTAACAGATACAAGTAATTTGTAAATTGCTCGCTAGCGGGTGAATTGCTCGCTAGCGGGTGAATTGCTCGGTAGCGGGTGAATTGCTCGCTAGCGGGTGAATTGCTCGGTAGCGGGTTAATTGCTCGCTAGCGGGTGAATTGCCCGCTAGCGGGTTAATTGCTCGCAAGCGGGTGAATTGCTCGGTAGCGGGTGAATTGCTCGCTAGCGGGTGAATTGCTCGGTAGCGGGTTAATTGCTCGCTAGCGGGTGAATTGCTCGCTAGCGGGTGAATTGCTCGCAAGCGGGTGAATTGCTCGCTAGCGAGTAAATTGCTCGCTAGCTACAATTTCAGGATTAGCGGGTGCAACTGGGTTTCAGACGCGGCGCTGTCTGTTAGCAGCGTGATGACCAAAGGCAGGTAGGTGTAATCATCCAGTCAAACTGAAGAGGCTCTGGGCAAGAGTTTGTCTTCAACACACACACACACACACACACACACACACACACACACACACACACACACACACACACACGCAAAGCCAAAAGTGTTCCCTCGGGTTTAGCAAGATGAGCGAAATTAAAAATGAAGAAAAGCAAGGCCCACTCACCTTCTGCTTCAGCACACAGCATGCACTGTGACTCTATGCGAGGACGCGGCAGAGAAAACAAGGAGACAAGAGAGACAAACGGTGAAGCCCGAGCAAAGCCGAGCGCCGGAAGCCTTCAAAGCGCCCGTTCGCGATACGGAGAAGGAACACGTTCTGTCCTATACAGCTATTATAAGAGGGGAAACTCTTTTAAAGCCACGCTTCTCACACCACAGAGCGTTTCCTGGTCACCGTACGTAACCTCTGTCTGAGCGAGAGGACACATCGTCCTCTCAGATAAAAAGAAAGATAAAAAACATCTCTGTGAGGTGATGTAACACATTACGATAAATCGGCGGCTCTACTCGAATTACCGAGGCACGATTACGGATCACGAGTGAATCCATTATTTAAAAAGAAGAGCAGATAATCAGGACAGCGGAGTTCATCGAGAGGAAACAGAGGAGCTGACGGACGGATTCGACATACTCCAACGGAACATGATCGAAATTTCACACCTAGTCATCTGTCAGGCAAATCTGATTAGTTTGCTATTCTGGTTCGGTTTCACATCATACATTAGTAAACAAACACCGGCTGAGGTAAAGGTAGAGATCAGAACGTTCTTCTGAATCTAATCTTCCATACGAGGCTCAGAAACATGGGAAGAAAAAATGATTCTGTATCTGAATCTGAAATGAATCAAAGTGATTCATTTGGTTTATTTGATTTTTTTGGTTTTTATTTCACAAAGGATATAAGGAAATGAAGATCGAGGGGATTGTAGGGAAGTTGTACAACCTCCATTCACAGGTCGGGAAATACGAAAAGAGAAAAAGGAATATGAATCTGAATCAAATTCAAAGTGATTCTTTTGGTTAATTTTGCACTTTTGGGTTGATTACAGACCTGCACAAAATAAAAGTAAACATTATCTGAGGGGAGGATATGAGGTAAAAAACAAAAAAAAATTGTTGTAAAAGTTTCATTCATTGTTCCGAAATATGGCAAGAAAAAAGAAAAGAAAAAAAAGATTCAAAGGTTCTGAATCTAAATCAAAATGATTCATTCAGTTCCTTTAGATTTTAGTTTCACACCGAACAAAATCGAGCGAGTATCGGCCGGGGGGAGTTTAGGAGTGGAAACCTTCTTGTACGACTTTCATTCACAGGTCAGGAAATACGAAAAGAGAAAAAGGAATCTGAATCTGAATCAAATTCAAAGTGATTCTTTTGGTTAATTTTGCACTTTTGGGTTGATTACAGACCTGCACAAAATAAAGTAAACATTATCTGAGGGGAGGATATGAGGTAAAAAAAAGAAAAAAAAAAACATTGTTCATTGTTGTAAAAGTTTCATTCATTGTTCCGAAATATGGCAAGAAAAAAAAAGATTCAAAGGTTCTGAATCTAAATCAAAATGATTCATTCGGTTCCTTTAGATTTTAGTTTCACACCGAACAACATCGAGCGAGTATCGGCCGGGGGGGAGTTTAGGAGTGGAAACCTTCTTGTACGACCTTCATTCACTAGTTAGAAATATGGAGAGAGAAAATCAAATCTGATTCACTTTGAATCAAATTCAAAGTGATTCATAACGTTCGGTTCATATGCCCGTTCGAACCCGCTTTAAAATATAGGGCGTATATTTATATTGATATCGATGAAAAGTTTCTTCTAAAATTTTAATTAATTGATTAAAAATATTCCATCCGAAAAGTTCCAGAATATGAAACGGAGTCAACGTGATTCATTTGGATCGTTTGCTGTTTTGGAGGCAAGTCATAAATTTGTCTTACAAAAAAATATATCACATGATGTCATGACTTAGAAATAATGTGAGTTTATAATTCAAAGTAATCGTATGAGCTGATTAACTCACAGCCTCCCAGATCTCACGGTCTCACAGCGACCTTACGGAAAATTCACGGCGATATGTTAAAAACGCTGGAATTATTAAAGGTTTTACTTTTGAACTCATGATTATTTTACCTACAAGCTCTCTGTGTTATTTAATCGAGTGGTTTGTTGTTTAATGATAAATCTGCATGATTAGAAAATACAATCGTTTCTCAGCGTCTCGCTGCGTTAATGAACCGTTGGGTTAAATAAACAGCAGCGATTTGTTATGAACCTGAGAGTGGGAGCTTTGTGAACTGCATGAGGTGTGTGAGAGCTGTATGTGAGCTCTGTGTGTGAGAGCTGTATGTGAGCACTGTGTGTGAGAGCTGTATGTGAGCACTGTGTGTGAGAGCTGTATGTGAGCTCTGTGTGTGAGAGCTGTATGTGAGCACTGTGTGTGAGAGCTGTATGTGAGCTCTGTGTGTGAGAGCTGTATGTGAGCACTGTGTGTGAGAGCTGTACTGTATGTGAGCTCTGTGTGTGAGAGCTGTATGTGAGCTCTGTGTGTGAGAGCTGTATGTGAGCTCTGTGTGTGAGAGCTGTATGTGAGCACTGTGTGTGAGAGCTGTATGTGAGCTCTGTGTGTGAGAGCTGTATGTGAGCACTGTGTGTGAGAGCTGTATGTGAGCTCTGTGTGTGAGAGCTGTACTGTATGTGAGCTCTGTGTGTGAGAGCTGTACTGTATGTGAGCACTGTGTGTGAGAGCTGTATGTGAGCACTGTGTGTGAGAGCTGTATGTGAGCACTGTGTGTGAGAGCTGTATGTGAGCACTGTGTGTGAGAGCTGTATGTGAGCTCTGTGTGTGAGAGCTGTATGTGAGCTCTGTGTGTGAGAGCTGTATGTGAGCACTGTGTGTGAGAGCTGTATGTGAGCTCTGTGTGTGAGAGCTGTACTGTATGTGAGCTCTGTGTGTGAGAGCTGTACTGTATGTGAGCTCTGTGTGTGAGAGCTGTACTGTATGTGAGCACTGTGTGTGAGAGCTGTATGTGAGCTCTGTGTGTGAGAGCTGTATGTGAGCACTGTGTGTGAGAGCTGTATGTGAGCACTGTGTGTGAGAGCTGTATGTGAGCACTGTGTGTGAGAGCTGTACTGTATGTGAGCACTGTGTGTGAGAGCTGTATGTGAGCACTGTGTGTGAGAGCTGTATGTGAGCACTGTGTGTGAGAGCTGTATGTGAGCACTGTGTGTGAGAGCTGTATGTGAGCACTGTGTGTGAGAGCTGTATGTGAGCTCTGTGTGTGAGAGCTGTATGTGAGCACTGTGTGTGAGAGCTGTATGTGAGCACTGTGTGTGAGAGCTGTATGTGAGCACTGTGTGTGAGAGCTGTATGTGAGCTCTGTGTGTGAGAGCTGTATGTGAGCACTGTGTGTGAGAGCTGTATGTGAGCACTGTGTGTGAGAGCTGTATGTGAGCACTGTGTGTGAGAGCTGTATGTGAGCACTGTGTGTGAGAGCTGTATGTGAGCACTGTGTGTGAGAGCTGTATGTGAGCACTGTGTGTGAGAGCTCTCCTGTTCTCTGCTATTTATCCCTGAAAAGCTGAGCTAATTAGCTGATTAACTCGGGCTTGCGTCTGAGAAAAGAGCCGGAATTCAGATGAGAGTCAAGACCGAGAGAAAAAACGGTGCGCTACAAAGGCAGCTTTTGTAGCATTGTCCTGTCTTTATCTCACTCAATCACACACACACACACACACACACACACACACACACACACACACACACACACAAAAAAAACCCCACAAAAGCAACACTGTAATTCTCTCATCAGCAAAAATATATCATGAATATATCTAAAGCATACGATAAACGCTTAGCGACGCCAGAGCGAGCCGTCTGCGCTACGTTAAAGCTCAAACCGCTCGTCTGCTCTGTCTCTATCTGCGAGAGAAAAGGTTCGTCTGCACATTTGGCTCCGTAACTAACTCCGATCTTAGCCTCGTGCACACACACACACCACACAGCGAGAAGCGCTAGTCAGCTGCGATAATTAGCTTCTCTCTTTTCTCAGGTTCTTTTTTTTTGTTTTCTCACAAACACGCAATCTTTCTTTAGCGCCGTGCTAACAGGAAAGTTTATTACTTTATTATGTAATAGTGAGAGATACGGAGACAGACAGTAACGGTACAGACAGTCATTTTTTCCGTTTTGTCTTTCTATTAAACATTCATTCATTCAGTTTCTACCACTTATCCGAACTTCTCGGGTCACGGGGAGCCTGTGCCTATCTCAGGCGTCATCGGGCATCGAGGCAGGATACACCCTGGACGGAGTGCCAACCCATCGCAGGGCACAAACACACACACACTCTCTCATTCACACACACACTCACACACTCAGGACAATTTTCCAGAGATGCCAATCAACCTACCATGCATGTCTTTGGACCGGGGGAGGAAACCGGAGTACCCGGAGGAAACCCCGAGGCACGGGGAGAACATGCAAACTCCACACACACAAGGTGGAGGCGGGAATCGAACCCCCGACCCTGGAGGTGTGAGGCGAACATGCTAACCGCTAAGCCACCGTGCCCCCCCTCCCTCTATTAAACAAAATCTAATTAATACATTTTTTTAAACAGTAGCAAAGTAACTAATAATAATTCAACCAACACTTCTCTAAAAATGGAAGATGAAAAAAATCATTATAATGGATTTATGAATATTCATTAGCATCTTGATGTGGCTAACACAAACCGGCTAGTTAACCACCAATAAATACAAAGAGGTTCACGAGACATTAGTGTGACTGTTATTTCCACACCTCAAACATGCATCATGGTTGCATTTAAGGGCAGCTAGTTGGAATCGAAGTATCACGTTTACACATGCATCATCTCCAATGTGTGTGTGTGTGTGTGTGTCTGTGTGTGTACGTACGAGTGTGTGTACGTGTGTGTGGCCTCCTCTCAAGAAATCATGCTAATTTACATAAACATTAGCTTTAAATAATTCGTTGAAATCCTGTCCAGATGTGTTTCCACACATACACACATTCACACACACAAACACACACACATGCATCATCTACAGTGTGTGTGTGTGTGTGTGTGTGTGTGTGTGTGTGTGCACGTGTGTGTGTGTTTGTGTGTATACGTGTGTGTGGCCTCCGCTCAAGGAAACATGCTAATTCACATAAACATTAGCTCTAAATAATACGTTGAAATCCTGTCCAGATGTGTTTCCACACATACATTCACACACACACACACACACACACACACACACACACACACACACACACACACACACACACACACACACAAAAGCATGTTACTCTATTTCAATGAGTATTGATTTTGAGTCGTAGTCGTTCCTCGGCTCGGCTGAATGATCCCTGAAGAGCTGAAAGAGCACTTCTACTGCAACAGCTGAATGACCGCATGCTCACACACTTCATACACACTCAAGTCAGACGAAATCACCAAGTCCAGATGCAGAAAATCAACCAAGATGCTAAAGTTTGCTTTGTTTGTTCGCCGCTAACGAGGAATGACTTTGTCTTTGTCACAAATTCTTCATTGTCCACGTCTAGTTTTTCATACTGGAACTTTATGTCTAAAGATGAACTAAACTTCAGTATGTCGCCATTTTGGACGACCAGCTTATATCTTATATATCTCCAGAGACCTGGAGCCTATTCCAGAAACACTGGTTTATCACAGGGCAGCAAAGGAACATCACACACTTATTAGGAACGCTAAAGGAACCTAGGTGACCTTGGGGAACTTTAAAGTCATGATTTGGAGAGTTGGAAGAAAAATGGGCAACCTAGAGGAAACCCAAATGGACTCAGGAACTAAAACCCAAGTGAGATGGTAATGTTTCCCATCTGTAACCCTACTGTATACGATGCTCATTTTGGCATCATTCTGCCATTTCAGCATTTAGGTAGGTTTATAAAATCATAGTACTAGTCCAGGGGTCGGCAAACCCGAGCCCCCGGAGCCGCAAGTGGCTCTTTCATCCCTCTGCTGCGGCTCCCTGTAGATTTGGAAAATAAATATTTAATTTAAATTGAATTTTATTTTAGTTGGATAGTTTTTTTTAAAAAAAAAATGAAATTCTAATATTATGATGCTCTTGTAACATTCAAATAAACTTAATTTTTTTCTCGCTCAAAATACGCGTGATAACCGCCGACTTGCGAAATCCGACACACAGAAGCAGACGCATTTTTGGTTCGCTGCAGCCGGCAAGTTAAAATTTTGATGTCATGAATACGAAGAGGACTCGATTAGACGTTGGACATTTTAATAGAAAGTAACCTTCGACCCAGCGTCTTTTTTTGTTAAGGTTAGTTCAAACTGTTCAAAACAATTTTGTTTGCCTGCAGAATTTTTTTTTTTATTTTTACTCGGTAGTTCATTGATTCATAAATGCAACACACTACAGTTATTTCTATACTTTCCATGAAGGTAAAAAAACGATATATGCAGCGTTCTCTTTATTTTAGAGGTCAAATGGGTTTTGTGTTTTTTGTTCTGTGGGAAATGAGTCCAAATGGCTCCCTGATCTAGACATACAGACTGAGGGATAATAAATCTTTTCCCTAGAGGCCAAAATAATGTTTCCTCCTGTTTGTGTTGGGTTCATGTTGATGATTAAACGTCTTTGTCATGTCTCACTCCACAGTGGTGTTAATATGAAGCTCTCATTAAAGTAGAATTTGTAGAGTTTTGTCACTACTTGTTTTTTTCACTACAATACTAAAAGCGATATATTAATTCATTCATTCATTCATTTTCTACCGCTTACCCGAACTTTTCGGGTCACGGGGAGCCTGTGCCTATCTCAGGCGTCATCGGGCATCGAGGCAGGATACACCCTGGACGGAGTGCCAACCCATCACAGGGCACACACACGCTCTCATTCACTCACACACACACACACTACGGACAATTTTCCAGAGATGCCAATCAACCTACCATGCATGTCTTTGGACCGGGGGAGGAAACTGGAGTACCCGAAGGAAACCCCCGAGGCACGGGGAGAACATGCAAACTCCACACACACAAGACGGAGGCAGGATTCGAACCCCCAACCCTGGAGGTGTGAGGCAAACATGCTAACCACTAAGCTCAGGCGTCATCGAGCATCGAGGCAGGATACACCCTGGACGGAGTGCAAACCCATCGCAGGGCACACACACACACTCATTCACTCACACACTCACACAATACGGACAATTTTCCAGAGATGCCAATCAACCTACCATGCATGTCTTTGGACCAAGGGAGGAAACCAGAGGACCCGGAGGAAACATGCAAACTCCACACACACAAGGCAGAGGCGGGATAAATAACGTAAATGAATAATGTAAATGTAAATAAAAAGCAGCTCAGATTTATCTTTAACACTAAAAATCAGTGTAAGATTATCAACAGAGGGAAAAACACGCGTCTAAATCACACCGAAAGAACGACAGACTCACAGACACAACATCAGTCTTTCTTTACACCGAACAAAAACGTCTGCCTAAATCGATTTATCCAGTGTACTGTGAAAAAAAAAGTTAAATATGTTAAATAAACAATACAATAACCTAATGAAAGCTAATATTAAATAAACACAGCAGAAAAGTTTCCCACAACATCCCAAATTCTCCCGCACATACTGTACATACAGGCAACAAAGCACCACTTCTTCTTCTTTGAATTAACGTTCATGCTAAAATGCCATGAGACTCTCTAGCTAATTGCTGACAGAACTTTACCCCACTCGGTATCTTCCATAGAAGGTCCTATTAGCTGATAGCTTGAGCATTGATTAGAACAGTCAGTGCTTCGTACAGATAGATCGATAAAACTCTGTCACTATCCCAAAGTTTGATCACTTTGTTTTTTTATTCCTTTGTGTTTGCTTAGGTAAAAAAAACACGAGTGAATCCACTTTCTCGTAACTCCTGCACACTAGTAATTATGCTATGAAGTATCTCAGTGCAGATATAGCATCATAAACAGCAACACCTGATTTTCTGAGAATAAATAGAAACTCTAGCTCACCGCAGAAATCGCTTTCTTCTACAGACGTCTTCGTGCCGTCGTGTCAGCATGTTCTCCTTGTTTTTTAATTCCTCGATCTTGTACAGTCCTATTCTCCTGCTGATCAAAGCATCAAAGATGATGCAAAGCAGGTAGGGGGCAGAGTGTGTGTGAGGACCAGGTGCTTAAACACAGAATGGAAGAAAATGAGTGCATGCTGTGTGTGTGTGGCCATTATGAGCTTGTCTGAGTCACTCATTTGCTGTAGGGCTATTGAGGGAAATCACTTTGCTTTTGGATGTGAACATTTTCAGACAAATTTACTTTTTCTTTGCGTAACTGGCCAAGAAACACACACACACACACACACACACACACACACACACACACACACACACACACACACACACACACACACCCTTAATCATGTGCTTTTGTCAGATTTCCTTCCACTTCATAAATAAGACTAGAGAAGGACAACAATAGGTTATTTTCGTGTGCTATAGATGCAGAAGTGGTAAGGCTTCCAGGAAGACTTGGTGTATACCCTAGAACACCTGGCCAATCTGCCAGAAGGCAATCACATTGACTGTATGCCCTAGATACCTAACTTTTCAATTTACTAATACTGATCTGCGGGGCTCGGTGGCTTAGTGGGTAGCACGTTTGCCTCATACCTCCAGGGCTGGGGTTCGATTCCCGCCTCCGCCTTGTGTGTGTGTGGAGTTTGCATGTTCTCCCCGTGCCTCGGAGGTTTCCTTCAGGTACTCCGGTTTCCTCCCCCGGTCCAAAGACATGCATGGTAGGTTGATTGGCATCTCTGGAAAATTGTCTGTAGTGTATGATTGCGTGAGTGAATGACGCCTAGGCACAGGCTCCCCGTGACCCAAGAAGTTTGGGTAAGCGGTAGAAAACGAGTGAGTGAGTAATACTGATCTGTGCCTATGTACTCTACATGCACCAGTATACCCTAAGTCAGAGGTCGGCAACCTTAAACACTCAAACTTGTGGCTCCGGTTGCCGATGCCTGCCCTAAGTGCACAAGTGGTAAAGTTGCAACAAAAGTTTTCATACCGGTGGCACAGATGTGCAGATTTCCCATATGTATGCTGTATGTTCTCCCTGTGCCTCAGTGATTCCTCTGGGTAATCCGGAGCAGTGGGCAGCCATTTATGCTGCGGTGCCTGGGGAGCAGTTGGGGTTAGATTCGGTGCCTTGCTCAAGGGCACCTAAGTCGTGGTATTGCCGGCCGGAGACTCGAACCCACAACCTTAGAGTTAGGAGTCAAACTCTCTAGGAGTCAAACTCTCAGTGGTCATATTGCCAAAAAAGGGCACATACTGTATGTAAGTGCAATGCCCTGAGTGATCATCTTACCCAAAGACATATAAATGGTGTTAAACCCTAGTTATGCAAGTGTCTTGCTACTAATAGGAATGAATATGTGTGTGCAGATGCCCTGGGTACTGTAGTGGGCAAGATGCCAAGAGTACTTAATGCTTATGCCCCAGGTACACAAGTAACGATGTTACTAATCGTGATCTCATGAGATACTTGTATTCTAATTGCCAAGAAGCACTCAAGATGGTTTGTGGTGGACACTTGCTCAGGTTGCTAAAAGGGGCCCATATTTAATTGTGTTTTGTTACCCAGAGCTGTAGCACAGGTGCATAAATGATCAAGGCTTTGCTCTAGTTGATAAAGTTGCCAAAAATGGGCAGTGCCTTAAGTGCACAGGTAGTCGGGTTGCCATAACAAGCAGATGCCCTTATCTACCTTCAGATCAGCTCCAGATGCACATTGATCTAATGTATACAGGTGAGCAGTCGATCCTTGCTCAAGGCCCATCACTGAACGATTAGTGGCTCTGAGATTTGACTTTCTGAACATCTAAAACACTGAGCTACCACTTTTCCATAAAGAACAGTGTCCTTAGTTCTCTTGTGATAAATAAGAAAGGACGCATAATATTGCCATAGGTACCCAACACACCAAGCTAGTAATGGGTTGCCAAGAGGGTTCTGGACTGTTGTCCTAGGTGTACATGTGTTGCCAAGTGATGTTCTTTTGTGTGTGTGACAAGTTGCCACGTGATCAAGTTATCAAAAGGTATCTGTATACTGGGGAAAATGCAGACCTTCACAACCCATGATGTATGACCCTGTGGCCTGTGGTCAAGTTGCCAAGATAAACCCTTGTGTAAGCTCTGAACAAGTCCAAGTTGGCAAGAAGCCACAAGTGCTCTGTGTGCAGTGATGAACAACCAATTTCTTGATTCTGCAAATGCAGACTTTCTGAGGTCCTCCACCACCCCAGTTCCCCCTTGAGTGATACCTCTGTGTCCGTGAGTGTCATCAGCATACGAGTATTCAGGCTGTGCAAAGTCTGCTTTCTCAGTGACAGCTCTCTGAGACTGTGTGAGAGGCATGAAGACTGATGTGCCCCTTCATGGATGAACAATTTTACATCTTATTGGACCATCTATCATGGAGTTTTTGCCCTCTGGTCCTTCGTATCAGTGCTCCTTTTACGGACAACAACAGTTTCCCGCTCACATTTTTTGTCCTTTATCTCTCTCCTTTTGATCTTCTTTCCATCACCCCATTCTTTATATGTTTGGGCCGAGTAACTTTGGCTTATTTTTCATTTCTTTGTCAAAAAATACCTAATTCAAAGTGACTTAAGAGAGGTGGAATCTTGTCAATGCCAAAAGTTGAGCAGGTAGATGCTATGAACCTTGCTCAAGGCTTAAGTACTAGAATTTCAAATCCCAACCTTCCAGTCACTAGCACAGAACTTCACACACTGCAGTATGAAAGATGTGAGTAAATCTTTTAATCTCAGATGTGCGAGGGACAGCAAGAGAGATTGAGAAAGTAGGTAGGTTTAACTAAAGAGAAGACAAAAGAGAAGATCTTCCTCAGGTGGAACTCATGAGGATGTTCTAACTGTGTCATCTATGATCCAAGTCACCGAACATCCGGCGATGTTCAAAGGCAAGCAAACTAATCTGATCTAGCTGTTTCTGATTCAGTCAAAAAGTGTACATTACATAAAACTAACACTTGGTGGTAGCTTAGTGGTTAAGGTGTTTGTTTACTGATCCGAAAGCCATGAGGTCGAATCCCAGGGCCACCAAGCTGTCACTCCTGGGTCCCTGAGCAAGGCCCTTAACCCTCAATTGTTTAGCTGTATAAATGAGAGAAATGTAACTCACTCTGGATAACGGTATCTGCTAATTGCAATTTCTTCTCAGTTAGCTCTTACATGCATTATCGTCCTTCCTTCTTTCAGTCATTTCTGAAAGCTGTATTTGACTATATAGCCTTCTGGATAGCAAACTCGGCCATCGCTCACGATGCGACGTGTGTGGATTTGTATTAATTAAGCTACAAGAACATTAGTGAGATCAGACTCTGATGTTGAAGAAACTCCAGTTTCGAGTTCATCCCAAAGGTTTTCAGTGGGGTTGAGTCAGAGTCAGGACACTCTTGCCTCTTTTCCACCAAAAAGAACCGGGTGCTGGTTCAGAGCTAGCGCTAGTGCTGGTTTAAAGTTGGTTCCACTGGCGAACCTTCTAAGGACCGGTTTGCCTTTCCACCGGCTAGAGAGCATCACAGAGCCGAGTGTGATGTCACTGTATACGTGTCACGTTACACAGCAACGTTAGCGCAGCAGCGACAAACACAAACACAACAACAATGACGGATGTTGCTTTACTGTTAATGCTCATGGCTTTGTGAACCTACATCGGCATCCAAATGCGGCGAATAAAACGTGTACGTGCAGCTCTGTGTAATCTGTATAAACGGAGGTTGTAATCGATAAAGTACATAACATTATTTTATCGTTAACACAGAAAAATATTTAGCCTTAGCATGTAGCTACCTTCTATCATGTGTGCTGATAATGTATCATATCGCGGTAACGTAAAAATGTATTAAACATTAGTAAACTTAAGGTACATTATCACAAGTGCTAACAGTAGCCCCGCCCCCAGCTCCTGACGCAAGCGGTTCTTAAGTCTAGTCCAGCAACGTTTTGGTGCTACTTAAGAACCACGTTTCCTGGTTCGGAGCCGGTGCTTTGGCGGTCGAAACAGAAAGAACTGGTTCTAAATTAGGCTCTGGCTCCGAACCAGCACTCGAACTGCCTCGGTGGAAAAGGGGCATCTGTAAAGGACACTGGAGTTCCTTCACATCAACCTTCATGTGTTCATGGAGTTTAGGGCTTTGTGTACAGTGAAGGGAAACTAATCGTAATAAAATTCTAGACAATTGTGTACAAATTTACGACCGCAATTTGGTGAAGAACCACGTCTGAGTGTGACGGTCGATGCTTCGCATACTTTTGCCCAGTGTCGATCATTTAATTAAACATAAAACCTAGAAGTAATGATATCTTTTCTTCTTATCGACTCCTCAAGCAGAAAACCTCTGAAGGGTCACTACACAAATCTCAGCGTTTCTGCATCTCTGACTACACTTCTGATTAATCCACCACTCGTGTCATTAAGTCAGTTCCGGGTTTAGAACGATACGCTTTAAGTCCGTCCTAATTTTTTCATCTTGCTCATAATCGATGAATCGTTTTTTACCATCTCCTAGATGAAAGATTTGGAATGCAAAATGCAGATTAGTTTTAAGAGCACAGCGTCATGAAATTGCGCATGAAGAAGCAGACCGATGAAGCTCTGTGTTGATTCCCCAAACTTTAACTGAATTCATGTCCTTTATTATTTATGTTTAATTAACACTTTCCTGAAGAGCAGATAGGAAGCAGTTGATGGATCAGGTGAGATGGAGGAGTTTGACAAGGTAAGAAGTTCTTTTGAGCTAAGAACTATATTATCGATGGTAGATTCAAAAGCAATAATCTTTCCAAAAAATAAGGAATAAAATATTCATGTCGTAGTGTTGGTGGGGAACTATGGAAACTATCGAGTTTCATATGAATATACTGTAGAAATCACTAAAGGGACTAATAAATAAAAATACTGTGCATTACCGGTCTAAAGTTTGGACGCAGTGGATGAAAGATTATTTTTTTATTTTCTAATTATTACTATAACAGGAAATAGTAAACATGAAGACTTTCAATCCGCAGGGGTGTACAAACTTTTGACCAGCAGTGTGAGTCAATATGTATGGTTTGTATTTAAGTGTTTAAACCTTATTACTGTATTCTCTCTTTCCATATACCTTCCTTCACTGTACCGGCTCCATGATTCCATTGTACTGGTTTCACAATTTGATTCAATTTGATTCAATGTACTGGTTCATGATTTGATTCAGTTCACTGTACTGGTTCATGATTTTATAAATTTTATTTTACTGCACCGGCTTTACGATTCAATTCGTCCCACAGAACTGGCTTCACAACTCTATTCAGTTCACTGAACTGGTTCACAGTTTGATTCAATTTCATTCACTGAACTGGATTCACAACTCGAGTCAGTTCACTGAACTGGTTCACAGTTTGATTCAATTTGATTCACTGAACCGACTTCACAACTCTATTCAGTTCACTGAACTGGTTCACAGTTTGATTCAATTTGATTCACTGAACCGACTTCACAACTCTATTCAGTTCACTGAACTGGTTTACAGCTTGATTCAATTTGATTCACTGAACTGGCTTCACAACTCGATTCAGTTCACTGAACTGGTTTACAGTTTGATTCAATTTGATTCACTGAACTGGCTTCATGACTCGATTCGGTTCACTGTACCGGTTCACAGTTCCGTTCAGTTTGATTCACTGTACTGGCTTCATAACTCGATTCGGTTCACTGTACCGCCTTTAAAATATGATTCCTTTTGATTCACTGAACTGGCTTCATGACTCGATTCGGTTCACTGCACTAGTTCAAGATTTGATTTGATCTATTTCACTGTACTTGCTTCATGATTCGATTTTGTCACTATATTATCGACGGTAGTTTCCAAAGCAATAAACTTTTTTAAAAAGTAAGGAATAAATTACAGTATTCATGTCGTAGTGTTGGTGGAAAATAATTAACTACGTGATGGTGTGATGACACGGAGTCACTGTTATCATCCTGCTTCTGATTAATTTCCAGTAACACCATGTTTTATTTCTCTTACACCATGAAAAAAGTTCACTACACAATCACTTTACGTTTAAACGCATTAAAAAGCTCTGGAACATCCGAACATGACCACTTCCTCCACCTCTTCTCTCTGAAACTAACAGCACATACATGTGGTGCTCTCAGTGTTCTTTCAACCCTCACATCCAACCGCTCCGCCTCTTATTTCCCAGCAAGCACCTGGCACCCTGATACGCATCAGACATCTTCCTGTTTGTACGGCTAACATCATCAACACGATATTCACTAACAAAATGGGCCATGTGGTGCTCTCTGTGCTCCTGCTACCCCACGCCGCTAACCACTCTGCCTCTTATTTCCCAGCATGCATCTGGCACCCATCACAGGCCATCTTGTAGAGGAGGAGGCTCTGAAAGTGCGCCGCTGGGAACCCAGCCAAAGAGCTTGCCAGCGTGCTACTGTCCCCAAAATAAATACCAGGATCTTTAATAGAGGAAATTGCATTTAGCATTCGCATCCAACGAGACGTGAAAGAAGAGGAAGATATTTCAGAGATTAGCATAAAGAGTCAGTGATCGATGAGCCGCGTTGCACCGAGCAAACTCAGCCATCACAGATATAAAGAAGAGAAACGAAAAAATCCACAAAAAAAATAATCTACCGAGATATCTCATGCTTATTAGCCATTCTCATGCTTATTTGTTAATCGATGCTGTACTGTGAGATGTTACGTCGTGCATCGTTATTGCTAGCGCGATTACAATGGGGTTTCAGAGGAGAAAACGATTCAGTGATTTGAATCACCGAACCGAGTGAATCGTTTGAATCATAAAACGATTCACTGGTTCACTGAGAAACCTGGAGCAGACCAGGTGGAGTAAAGATAACAGATGTTTGATTAAAAATATGCAAAACAACTATTTCAGCTTTAACGTGAAGTTTCTCCTTTCTCGTGAATGCTAATGAGCGGTTCGGCTGTCCGGCCGTGAGAAGCGTGACCCTGAAGCACTTCGCCTTCGCTCATGTTTGCATCCCGATTCATAACCTGATCTCAGACTCCACGGTAAAAAGTTTACACAAACTACAGAAGGTCTGGAGTAGAATGTGGAATGGTTTTATTTTTAAGCGACACATAAATTACAGTATGCTAAACTATGCACAGACACATGCTGAGCTGATCACACTGTTTATTTTAAAAGGTATCCTCGTGTTCCTGTGTTGGTTTCTCGCTAATTTCCTGTCAGACGCTTTTTCTTTTAGATTCCTTTTCCTCCCCCTCATAAGAGCAGCGTTAAGTAAGAAATAAACCTTGTACTGTATATATTTAGGACAATACTTCACAGTGATGTCGGTAGTGTGATATGGCATTTCAGGAAGGAAACTATCAAGTTTCATATGAATATCGAAATCACTAAAGGGACTAATAAATAAAAATACTGTGCATTACCGGTCTAAAGTTTGGACGCAGTGGATGAAAGATTATTTTTTTATTTTATAATTATTACTAAAAAAGGAAATAGTAAACATGAAGACTTTCAGCAGGGGTGTACAAACTTTTGACCAGCAGTGTGAGTCAGTATGTATGGTTTGTATTTAAATTTATTTTATTGTTCATTGTACTGGTTTCACAATTTGATTCAATTTGATTCAATGTACTGGTTCACGATTTGATTCAATTTGATTCAATGTACTGGTTTACGATTTGATTCAATTTGATTCAATGTATTGGTTCACAATTTAATTCAGTTCAATGTACTGGTTCATGATTTTATACATTTTATTTTACTGCACCGGCTTTACAATTCAATTCGTCCCACAGAACTGGCTTCACAACTCGATTCAGTTCACTGAACTGGTTTACAGTTTGATTCAATTTGATTCAGTGAACTGCCTTCACAACTCGATTCAGTTCACTGAACTGGTTCACATTTCCATTCAGTTTGATTCACTGAACTGGCTTCATAACTCGATTTGGTTTACTGTACAACCTTTAAAATATGATTCCATTTGATTCACTGAACAGGCTTCATGACTCGATTCGGTTCACTGTACCGGTTCATTATTTGATTTGATCTATTTCACTGGCTTTACCATTTGATTTAGTTTAATTCACTGAACTGGCTTCATGACTCGATTCGGTTCACAGTACTGGCTTTACAATTCGATTCAATTTGATTCAATGTATTAGGTTCATGATTTGATTCAATTTGGTTCATTGTACTGGTTCACTATTCGATTCAATTTGATTCAATGTTCTGGCTTCACAATTCATTTCAATCTTATTCTCAGAATATTTAGAAGTAATTTAAAAAAAAAACTTTATAATTTTAAGATTTTGACTAAAAATACTCCTATTTTTATTTGTGAATTCTTTTTTTTTTTTTAGTAAGTAAATAAATAAATAAATAAATAAATAAATAAATGTATCAACATTTTTAGTCAGTAAAAGTATTTGCCCCTGGGAAATGATTAATCAAATCATTATGAGCTTCTTATCAGAGGCGTCACTTTTAGTACCGTTTCTAGGTGGACTTTCTGACACTGCAGCTTTCTCAGGAACTCGAGTGTGCATTTTAAATCCTGGGTTTCGGGAATATTTTTAGGTTTTTCTAAAAGGAAAAAAGACTGATGAACAAATTTGTTGCTAGGCAACAAATGATGTTTTTACCCACTGAGTGTGCTTTATATCAGATGTTAGAGAAAGAAATTCTGAATTTACATTTACGGCATTTAGCAGACGCCCTTATCCAGAGCGACTTACAGTTTA
>NC_062529.1:24309703-24312203 GCF_022655615.1 Tachysurus fulvidraco | reverse complement strand
CAGGAGCCCTCTGAGGCGGAGGAACCGTTAGAAAACATGACCGAGATGCCGTTTGATCAGGAATTGCCGTTTCATGCTCTGTAATTGCTTAAAAATGGATCTTATATTAAATTAAATCTCCTTGTAGAAAAGCGTTCGCTAGTCTGAAGCGGGAAGATCTTTCTCCTGTCGATCACAGAGGAGCTCGCCGATCACCCGGGAGCTCGCGGATACCTATAGCTTTCAGAGAAGCGAAGAGCGAGAAGTAGTTCGAAAAGACGCAGCTGGACGTGCTATGCTTAGCGCTCTCTGCTGGCCGAGACGTGAACTGCGATCGCGATTGCTTGAACACTTTGAACACGTTTGTGTCAACTCCTGAAAGTCTAATCCGATCCAATTTCATTTCTAATCCATTAAAAGATTTGATTGGAAACGTCAGACCGTCCAACTCAGAGACTCTCAGATTTGACGGGCGGCTTAGCGAGCGCTAAGCAAAGCGGTCAACCCGCGTCGACGATGACAAACAGATACATTTAATCAGCCTTATGAGGTCGCGACCCGGGAAAATTCAATCATCTTAACACGAGTGCAGGAGATCAGACGGACGGAACCGGACGTGTCGAACGCTAACTCATCAGCGCCGAGTCAACACGCCGCCGTGATTACCTACCGCCGAGCACGAAGACCGCTGACGTCAGCCTTGAGCGTACAGCGTGATGTGTTTGACATGTACACACATTCCCATATCTCTCTCTCTCACTCACTCACACACACACACACACACACACACACACACACACACACACACACACACACACATACACGTTTCACCTCCTGAGGTGGACTCATGCTGAGCTAATGCTACGCTAAGTCCAGAACATTCCGCTTGCTCTAGCTTTAAGTGCAGAAGTTCACATTCAGGTCATAACCTACAGTCTGTATGACAACTGAGCTCACTAGCATGTGGCTAATCTCGTCTGCGCTAACTGACATTTATACTAACGCTGTTATTTATAGTGTTGTCTCTCTCTCTCTCTCTCTCTCTCTCTCTCTCTCTCTCACTCTCTCTTTCAGATGAACTAACGAGCGCCTCGTATTCAAGCTTGGTCAGCCGTCGAGTGCGTTTGATTAATTTCTGGTTTCCTTTGATTAGCGTTTTTCATTATGTTTGGGGGGAGAAAGCGTAGCGGCTCGTCGGCCCTCAGAGAAAGGTTAACGTGCCTCGAGATCCGAGAGACTCGCTGTTATTATTTTCGGTTGTTTTGATAAAGTTTTTAAATATCATACACACATGAAGAAATCTATAGCCGAAGACACGACATACACTCATCTCCATCAAAAACACACCGTCTCTACGAACAGGAAGGAAGTTCATGGACCTCTGGAGACTTCCAGAGCCAATCGATTGGATCAGTTACTGTGTATAAAACTCGTGAGATCCCACATTTGTACCGTCAAACACACCTCAGCCTAAAAAAACTGGTTCTAGAGCAGGAAGAACGCTAACGGACGGAGGCACACGAACACCACCAGCAGCACCGCAAAGACAGAATTCCGACCAGGAAACTCTTTGATCTCTGATGTTTCCTGGGATGCACTTATTTCCAGGGATTTCAGAACAGCGTAACAGGTATTGCGTCATCGGGTAGGCGTGGCCTATTTGATAATGTAACTCTAACCATAACCGTAGTTTTTGGTTGTTTATTTGTTTTCTAAAATAAATCTACCTGTATGACAGTTTTGTCCTTCGTAGTATGCTGTTTTTTTTTGAAAGAGGGCGTTTTTCCAAGACCTCCGGAAACACCCCCACTTTACGTCGTGGTAACGAATCCCCTGGAATTTAGTGAATGCCGATGTTTCCTCATCTCAGAAGCTACCATTCCTCGTATATATATATATATATATATATATATATATATATATAGTGAAAGTGAAGTGACGTGACGTGATGTATGGCTAAGTACGGTGACTCGTACTCAGAATTCATTCTCTGCATTTAACCCATCCAAAGTATGTACACACACACACACACACACACACACACACACACACACACACACACATTAATGCTGCGGCGCCCAGGGAGCAGTTGGGGGTTCGGTGCCTTGCTCAAGGGCACCTCAGTCGTGGCCGGCCCGAGACTCGAACCCACAACCTTAGGATTACGAGTCAGACTCTCTAACCATTAGGCCACAACTTGCCCCAACAACAACATATATATACACTGTAAATTGGTTAAAAACATAAACGGAGGAAAAACACACCAGAATTTTTTATTTTTTTAATTCAAGTGACTCAAATGCACCCGAGGTGGTAAGTAGATGGTTCTTACCCTCTGTTGTTATACCGGGTTAGGGTTTATAACCGAAGGTTTGCTCTCACGCCTGAGGTTTCCTTCTGTACAGATGGTGTAATTCCACACACGCTGGAGAACATCTCACGTGGCTCATCACCATGCAGGAACACTCTGTTAAGAAGGTTTTAGCCTCGGGTTTTTTTGTTTGTGATGTTCTCACAGAAA
>NC_062529.1:24287203-24304703 GCF_022655615.1 Tachysurus fulvidraco | reverse complement strand
AGAAGATGTCTGATCTCCGTGACTTCGTCCATGGAACGGATGACGGTTTGAGTATTTTAACCGTTCGACAGTCTCTAGAGTTTCGACAGAACGGTGTGAGAAACATAAAACGTCGTGTGAGTCGAGTCTGCAGGCTGAGACACGTCGCTAACGAGAGGAGAACAGATCTTCAGACTCTGGTCCTTCTGTGACAGGAGAGGAACCTGATGAGATCTTCTGCTCTTGTAGCTCATTCACCTCGAGGTCAGCTAATCTCGTACCCTTCCCGTGAGATCGGACCAGTCCGATCATCCTCCTCCTCTCGTCAGAACTGTCAGTCACGAGATGTTTTTCGTTTTTTACACCAATGCTGTAGAACCGCTAGAGACTGAAAGGTGGTGTGTGAAAAGCAGGAGATCAGCAGGATCCGAGTCAGGGGTGAAGTCACAGAGATCAGACGACTTCTCCTTCATTCTCATGCTGCTGCTGCTGCTGCAGGACGATCAGCAGATTAGAGAAGGTCTCAGGTGTACAGGTGTTCCTAATAAAGCGGACAGCGAGTGTAAATCACGCCGCACGGACCAGACGGAGACGAAGTATCGGGGCGGCCGCCGTTCCGAGGTTAAAAGATTTTGGCGCTTTTTTTTTTTTTTGAAAATTAGAAATTAAAAAAGTGTCAATTAAATCATATGCCTTTATTTTTTTTCCATTCCTCCTTTCAATCCTTCTCCATTTTTTGGTTTCCAGTGATACACTCCTACTCACAGCATCTCTCTGTTCATTCTTCACCCCATGCGGTCTCCATCGTATCCTAACGCCAACTCAGACAGGAAGTGACATCATGCTTCTGTTTGGGACCAAACATGGACAACTTCCTTAGCTCTTGGTTTTATAGTCATGGATAGTCAAGTAACTAACAAAAGTGCAATGGAAGAAAACATACATGAAGGAGTGTATGTTACTGTCTCTCACACACACACATACACACACACACACACACACACACACACACACACACACACACACACACACACACACACACACAACAAATTAGCAAGTAGGCTTTGGACTTTACACACTTTTTAGACATCCATCTGTTCAGGCTAATCACTCCCACGTCCTCAACACAATCCTGTGTGTGTGTGTGTGTGTGTGTGTGTGTGTGCGTGTGTGTGTGTGTGTGTGTGTGTGTGTGTGTGTATCAGAGCCACTCTACTTGCAGGTTTTTTGCCACCCTGAATAATTCATGTTCCTGTCATTGACAGGTGAGTTAAATACCGCGCTTTTACACCAAACGTCCTAACCCATAGTTCCAAGGTCGACACACACACACACACACACACACACACACACACACACACACACACACACACAGCTACTTTTTATGAACACACACACACACACACACACACACACACACAAAGCAAGCTTCTCCATGATTAACACTGACAGTCAGGATGGATAAGCTGCCAATCCAAACATCCAGCCTGGCGAAGACTAGCATGCTAATGCGCTAACGGATGCGCGGGGACAGATTTACACTCGGTATCAGCTGCACTGCCTCACAGGGGCATGCGGTTTGGACACTGACATGTGCACGAATGAACACGGAGGAGGAGGATGACAGAAAAAAGTGACAGCGTGTACGATGGAAATATTGTTACGTGAGGTGTGCCGATGTCACGCACAGGCTGACGAGTCGAACGTGTAAAGAATAAAACAGTCGGCGGTGCAGCGTTATGGAAAAAGAATCTCTCTCCTTCAGTATAGAAGATAAAACAGCAGAAGTCTGACACTGGAGACTCCTTCCATCCTGTGTGTTACTGTCATAACTTGTAGAATTTAAAAAAAGTTATAAAAATATTTGTGATAATAATAGAAACTGAATTATGTGCACAAGCAAATAACAAGAATGTAGAAGACATATGTGCTGTGTCAAATCCAGCAGTTCTGGTAATCCACGTAACCGCACTTTAAAGGTGAGGTCTCTAATGTTTGAAAGCCAATGTTGACATATAAAATCACCAAAACAAACACGCCCCTAACCCAAACGGGTCCCACCCCTGTATCGATAGCTCCGCCCACACATACGTACGTAACCCAGGCGACTGACAGAAAGAAATGTGTCTTTATCATAGCTGAAGGGAAGAACAATACGATTGTAGATAAACAAACAAGCAAAAATGACACACAAGCATAATGATGTAAAGGACAAAGGCATATATTAGTTCTGTGTAACAAAGCAAAACCAACGTTACTCACCTATCGAGAAGGAAAAAAGCGCCTCGGCGTCTTAAGTAAAGTCGGCCACATATTCACAGGTCGGAGTTTCCCGAGTCGATAACTCCTGAGCTAAACGCTGTTACTACACAAAACGCGGTTGTAGCTGCCTCTCTACATCACTACGATAGAAAAGAGGTGTTATTTGTGTAGTAACAGCGTTTAGCTCAGGAGTTATTGACTCGGGAAACTCCAACCTGTGAATATGTGGCCAACTTCCTGCTCCTTCAGTTCTCTCCAGCGCTGGAAAGCTGATCCTATATTAACACGTCCTACTTCTTGTCCTTATCGTAAGTCTTTCTTCTCTTTCTTTCTTTGTTTTTATCCTCCATGTCGATGTTAAAACCGCTTTCTGCTAATGTCACACATGCGCACTGAACACTCTCTCCGCCACATATCGACAAGCCCCGCCCCTTTCTGCTCATTGGCTACACGTCTGTTTTGATTTTTGTTTATTATTCGGCCCGACTCAATTTTTCCGGCCCGTAGAGATCTCCACAGAGATCAGGTGATCTCCAATGAAACCTAAAAGATCCTGATCAGTATCCTGAAGCTTGCAGCTAGAAAAGTCTACAAACCGCATGTGTGTTTCTGCATCTTGTGGGTGGAGCATTTCAGGATCTCAGGGTAAAAATGGCAGCGTGATGGTATCAAGCGCTCTGGGGTTAAAACGTCCGAGTGTGAGAACGAGGTTAAACGCGGAGCGGCTCGAACTGCAGCTCAGACACGCAGGAGAGAAAATAGGCTCAGCAAGTGCACATAAATCACATCTCCCAATAATACTCATTTCACGGGTCACACACCCACTGCAGACAATCTCCGCTCCGCCGGCAGCCGAGTAACGCCTGATCCCTGCTTATTCCAACATCAAACACACACACACACACACACACACACACACACACACACACACACACACACACACACACACACACACACACATGCCGACACACTATGAATATTTATGAAATATTATTCTAATCAGGGTTTACCACTGAACTGTGCATTCCTATAAATAAACCCAGCCATGATAACACACAAGCACGCGTGCGTCTTCGGCGTCGGCCGCTCCGTCACGCCCCAGCGCTCTGAATTCTGATTGGTCGGAAGGTGTTGAGTCATTTTCTCTAGCAGCAGCTCTGACAGAAGGAAAGTGTAAGGAAAGTCACAGGTTTCTGTACATAAAGGCGATAAACGTGTGTGAGGGACGATGTGGTCGACAACAGAGATGTTTATCGTAAACGGAAGGAGTCGCCAGTGTCGGTGCCGTGATGTGACGGAGCGGGTTTTAGGTTCACAGACAGAATGAAGCAGGCTGGTGAGGATACGACGGTCTGTAGCAGGACGTAGGCTGGCGTTGGCTGACGTAGGCAGGATAAAGCAGGCTGGTGAGGATATGGCGGTCTGTAGCTGCTGTAACATGAGGGAGAAGAAGAACAGTGACCTGGTGTGGAATAAAGGAATACAACACCTCAGGGTCTGATGGGTTTAGGAAAATAATCAGCTTCAGAGTGTCATCGGTAACGTAGCGTCATTACCTCACTGATTATAACAACACAGAGTGATTTATTTACCCTGAGCAAGAAAGAGAGAAAGAGAGAGAGAGAGAGAGAGAGAGAGAGAGAGAGAGAGAGAGAGAGGGAAAGTGAGAGAGAGAGAAAGGTGTGTGTGTGTGTGTGTGTGTGTGTGTGTGTGAGAGAGAGAGAGAGAGAGAGAGAGAGAGAGAGAGAGAGAGAGAGAGAGAGTGTGTGTGTGTGTGTGAAAAAAGGGCAGCATATAACACAATGCTTTTGTGTATCAAAGTATGTTATAACTACACACTGTTATAACACATACTACACACTGTTATAACACACACTACACACTGTTATAACACACACTACACACTGTTATAACACACACTACGCACTCTTATAACAAATTACACACTGTTATAACACACACTACACACTGTTATAACACACACTACACACTGTTATAACACACACTACACCCAACACACTGTTATAACACACAACACACACTACACGCTGTTATTACACAAACTACACACACTACACACTGTTACAACACACACTACACACTGTTATAACACACACTACATACTGTTATAACACACACTACACCCAACACACTGTTATAACACACAACACACACTACATGCTGTTATTACACAAACTACACACACTACACACTGTTATAACACAGACTTAACACTGGTATTACACGCACTACACACTGTACACACTGTTATAACACACACTACACACTGTTATAACACAGACTAAACACTGGTATTACACACACTAGACACTGTTATAACACACACTACACACTGTTATTACACTCACTAGACACTGTTACACATAATAACAATATGTTATAACAGAGTGTAGTGATTTATAACAGTGTGTAATGTGTGTAATAACAGAGTGTAATTTCACACATTACACACTGTTATAACACACTACACACTGTTATTACACACACTACACACTGAACACACTGTTGTTAAACACACTACACACTGTTATTACATACACTACACACTGTTATTGCACACACTATACACTGTACACGCTGTTGTTAAACCCACTACACACACTACACTCTGTTATTATACACACTACACACTGAACACACTGTTATTATACACACTACACACTGAACATACTGTTGTTAAACACACTACACACACTACACACTGTTATTATACACACTACACACTGAACACACTGTTATTATACACACTACACACAGTACACACTGTTATTACATACACTACACACTGTTGTTACACACAGTACACACTGTTATTACATACACTACACACTGTTGTTACACACAGTACACACTGTTATTACATACACTACACACTGTTGTTAAACCCACTACACACACTACACACTGTTATTACACACACTACACACACACACTACACACTGTTATTACACACACTACACACTGAACACACTGTTGTTACACACACTACACACTGTTATTACACACACTACACACACACTACACACTGTTATTACACACACTACACACACTACACACTGTTATTACACACACTACACACTGTTATTACACACACTACACACACACTACACACTGTTATTACACACACTACACACTGAACACACTTTTGTTATACACACTACACACTGTTATTACACACACTACACACTGTTATTACACACACTACACACTGAACACACTTTTGTTATACACACTACATACTGTTATTACACACACTACACACACTACACACTGTTGTTAAACACACTACACCCTGTTATTACACACACTACACACACTACACACTGTTGTTAAACACACTACACACTGTTATAACACACACTACACACACTACACCCTGTTATTACACACACTACACACTGTTATTACACACACTACACACTGTTATTACACACACTACACACTGAACACACTTTTGTTATACACACTACACACTGTTATTACACACACTACACACTGTTATTACACACACTACACACTGTTATTACACACACTACACACTGAACACACTTTTGTTATACACACTACACACTGTTATTACACACACTACACACTGTTATTACACACACTACACACTGAACACACTTTTGTTATACACACTACACACTGTTATTACACACACTACACACTGTTATTACACACACTACACACTGTTATTACACACACTACACACTGAACACACTTTTGTTATACACACTACATACTGTTATTACACACACTACACACTGTTGTTAAACACACTACACACTGTTATTACACACACTACACACACTACACACTGTTGTTAAACACACTACACACTGTTATAACACACACTACACATTACTTTCCATTACGACTTAAAAATGTTCTTTGAAAAATGACGATAAAGCATAAAGTTCCCACTGCATGTTCGTCCCACTGGAAGTCGACGCTCCGTACGTATTAACATTCCTTAGAGATGATGTTTTGGCCTCGGGGCGATTGCACGGTGGCGATGGACCAGAAGATTCAGCATTTCACTGGTGATTAAAGCAGCTCATTTAGCAAAACAAGGTGAAAGAAGAAGGAGACAAGGACATTTTATAGATCCGATCAAACATCATGCTTGGTCAGAGCGGAGAGAGCACGGAGAGGACGGGGATCACAGACGCTCACAGTTCTCACAAGGGTTTTCTCAGGTTTAATGATGATGCCATGACGATAACAGGTGGGTCGAGATACGGAGCCAAACATCGGATTGATTTGAATAGTCATCATCCGGTAGGATCATAAACACTCCATAAGTTCTACTGGCAGTAGAGAACAGGATCATGAGAGTACTTTGGATTAGATAAAGGGCTGACATGCTGACTACGCTAAGAAGCGCTAATGTAATGTAACGTGAGGGAGGTAGGAAAATTATCGAGCTTATTATGTACTTATGTACTTATTAGTTAAGGTAGTTCAACTGGTAGAATTCAGTCGGTGGGAGGAGATTAGGACCACCAATTCCTGAACTCCACTGATTTATGCCTGTAGACTGCCTGGCAGTCGTGGCCTAATGGTTAGAGAGTCTGACTCATAACCTGAAGGTTGTGGGTTCAAGTCTCGGGCTGGCCACGACTGAGGTGCCCTTGAGCAAGGTATCGAATCCCCGCTAACTGCTCCCCGGGCGCCGCGGCATAAATAGCTGCCCACTGCTCCGGGTGTGTGTTCATGGTGTGTGTGTGCACTTTGGATGGGTTGAATGCAGAGAACGAATTCTAAGTATGGGTCACTGTATGTCACTAAGTATGGGTCGCTGTATGTCACTAAGTATGGGTCGCTGTATGTCACTAAGTATGGGTCACTGTATGCCACTAAGTATGGGTCGCTGTATGTCACTAAGTATGGGTCGCTGTATGTCACTATGTATGGGTCGCTGTATGCCACTAAGTATGGGTCGCTGTATGTCACTAAGTATGGGTCACTGTATGCCACTAAGTATGGGTCGCTGTATGTCACTAAGTATGGGTCGCTGTATGTCACTAAGTATGGGTCGCTAAGTATGGGTCGCTGTATGTCACTAAGTATGGGTCGCTAAGTATGGGTCGCTGTATGTCACTAAGTATGGGTCGCTGTATGTCACTAAGTATGGGTCGCTGTATGCCACTAAGTATGGGTCGCTGTATGTCACTAAGTATGGGTCGCTAAGTATGGGTCGCTGTATGTCACTAAGTATGGGTCGCTAAGTATGGGTCGCTGTATGTCACTAAGTATGGGTCGCTAAGTATGGGTCGCTGTATGTCACTAAGTATGGGTCGCTGTATGTCACTAAGTATGGGTCGCTGTATGTCACTATGTATGGGTCGCTGTATGTCACGTCACTATTATTGTGTTTAATAAATTATCCTACCTGCATTTGCATGTGCCTCGTCTCCATCTCGTGACAGATCTTTGAAGCAAACTCACTTAAGAAACCTAAAGGAAGCCTGTACGAGAGCCGTTATTGCCGTGTCACAGAGTTTACATCGCAATTGTTCTGACATACACCAGCTATTATGAGTTCCACAAAAGACTCTGTAGTCTAAAAAAGCGGCAGCCTGCCAAAGAGTGTGGAAGCCAGGAAATAAATCCAAACTTGTCATGCATCCGTGGTTATTGGATTTAGAAGAAAATGACCAGGATTTCCTTCCTTGAAATGGAAATTGTAAGATGAGTTCATTGTTGTGGTATCGTAGCTATACACTATATACTGTATATAGCCTGTTTGTTGAACTTCGAGATGTTCTAGATTTAATCACTGTTTGTTGTTCTGATAAGAATCACTCTTTCCACTAGATACCGGAGCATGGCTGTGTGAAATTGTGTTAATGACATGTCGGTATGTCGAAGAGGCTCCAGATGCAGTTCATCCCAATGGTATTCAGGGTCAGGGTACAGGTCACCCGAGTTCGTCCACTCCAACCTTCTCCTCCACATCGTGTCTTCAAAGAGCTCGGGGAATTTGTGCGCAGCTGAATTGTCATGCTGGAACAGAGTATAAGCCTCAAAGGATATCTTACAAAGACATTCTGTACAACTGTGTACTTGTGGGATGTGGCAGCTCAGTGGATAATGTGTTGGGCTACTGATCGGAAGGTCATGGGTTCGAACACCAGGTCCACCAAGCTGCAACTGCTAGGCCCCTGAGCAAGGCCCTTAACCCTCAGTTGCTCAGTTGTAAGTCACTCTGGATAAGGGTGTCTGCTAAATGCCGTAAATGTTTCAAGATTTGTGGTAGAACGTCAAAAAACCCCACAAAATCTATTTCAACTCATATTGCCATCGATCTAAAATTCTACCAAATGTATGACAAGTCAGCACTATTGCATTTCCTTTACCTTAGCATTTACATTTCCACTTTTATTTCCCAGCTAACTATCTGCGAGGTCGACAATGCTGCGTCTGAAACCAGCTGGTGCTCAGTTTTCTGAGCGGCTGCTCATGCGGTGTTAGGAGGCAAATGAGCACTCTTGGAAAAGCACAGGAACTGAATTTATCTGCATGCTAGAGCTAACAGACGGTCGCAATTGCCTGGAATCATCGTGATTGACAAGGTATAGAGGAAGACCATCTTTCCACTCGGTGAGCAGGGGAAAAGAGGCATTTCAGATTCTCGGGTGTAGACGGTTATAGCACCACTCAAAATCTTTAACACGGGTGGAAAGTTGCTTTTTTTTTTACTGAATAAAAATGTTTCCAATAGAGATCCATTTGAAATCACTAAAACAAACACGCCCCTAACCCAAATGGGTCCCACCCCTGTTTTGAGTGCTCCGCCCCACACTTACACCAGACAAGTATAACCCAAGTATAACCCAGACAAGTATTATGGCAGAACCTGCTGGGGCAGCTGACCGAGGGTAGATTTTTATCAATAAATGAACTCAGTGAGTGATACTATGGTAATACAAATGTGTTTTTGTAGTACTGTGTGTTGTAGTGTGAAAGGTTTAGTTCCGTTTCACGCCGAAGACGTTCAGTTCTCTCCAGCGCTGGAAAGCTGATCCTATATTAACACGTCCTACTTCTTGCCTTATCGTAAGCCTTTCTTCTCTTTCTTTCTTTGTTTTTATCCTCCATGTCAATGTTAAAACCGCTTTCTGCTAATGTCACACATGCGCACTGAACACTCTCTCCGCCCATATTGACAAGACACGCCCCTTTCTGCTCATTGGCTACACGTTAGTTTTGTTTTTGTTTTGTTTGGCAGCTCAACGCAGTTTTCTGAAACAACCAAGACCCCACCTTTAAATTACAATTCGATGCTCCTGTCATTCGATGGCTGTGCTGTTTTTTTCTCCAAACATGAGAAAGCAGAATAAGATCACTGCTTATTGGTCTCTGGGGATGTGCTGTTCTGCTGCTTTCGGGTCGTCTTGCAACTCAGTTCGAGTGACTGCTGATTTCTATCTTACCTTCTTTATCATCACATTTAGAGTGTTTGGTGAAATCTGCCGTGGTTCACCTCTCTTTGGGGACCGAAGAACTCTCCACCTGCACGTTATATATCCAGCTGTACAGAAAGCAATGCTTAGAGTTGTTGAAGTGGCACTGTAGCTTTCCCACACAAGTGATGTTTAATAATGTCATCTTGGACAACTTCAGAAAGTTCCTTCACAAAACTATGATTACTACTTGTTGCATTTTTGCAGTTTTAATATCTTGAACTTTCATTCATTCATTCATTCATTCATTCTCTACCCCTTATCTGAACTTCTCGGGTCACGGGGAGCCTGTGCCTATCTCAGGCATCATCGGGCATCGAGGCAGGATACACCCTGGACGGAGTGCCAACCGATCACAGAGCACACACACACTCTCATTCACTCACACACTACGGACAATTTATTTTCCAGAGATGCCAATCAACTACCATGCATGTCTTTGGACCGGGGGAGGAAACCGGAGTACCCGGAGGAAACCCCCGAGGCACGGGGAAAACATGCAAACTCCACACACACAAGGTGGAGGTGGGAATCGAACCCCTAACCCTGGAGGTGTGAGGCAAACGTGCTAACCACTAAGCCACCGTGCCCCCCTATATTCAAGTACATTTTTCTCTTTTCCGTTTCTTTTTTGTAAAAAAAAAAAAAACTTAAAACGATGCTCATGAATTCCTTCATGTTTGCTCAAGTACAGTACAATGTCCAAAGACACTACGTCTGTAAATATATCAGATAACAAGAGCAAAAACTTATTTACTATATCTGCTTCTATGGATTCAAATTTTAGGAGAAAAACTGTCACTAACAGGTTTTAGCCGATACCTTTAACAACTCTATACAAACATGAGTCCTGATCCCTGGCTGTCCTTGTGATACCGTGTCCCTAAACCACCCAGAACTCATAATAATGATCTTTTACTGTAAGCTGGCAGGCTCGATAGTGTTGGCATTCATTCACACTCGAGTGACATCCAAGTGGCTTGGATTCAGAAAGAAGTGCCAATGACTGAAAGAAAAAAAAAACAATAGAGCCCTCTTTTTAGAGCAAGAACAGAATGTCTTAAACCCTACAGTCTGATCGGTTACAGTTACAATCTTCAGCAAACTCTAATTCAAGAAGCGCTTTAAGGTTTTGTTGGGGTTGGTTTGGACGGCATATTTAACACAGATTTAACATAGATTCTATTAAGCTCCCTGAAAGCAAGCAGGAGGGCAGGAGGGCAGGAGGGCACGGAGGGATGAGAAGATCCTATCAGTCAGGAACACACTGTTTTGACTCATGTAAGTGAATAACGATATAAGAAAATATTAGAGAATATTATTAACCTCATGATTGTTGGTTAATAATATTCTTTCTCACTTTTCTTATATATGCATTTACTTTCGTCTTACATCATCACATACGCACATGAGAACAGCTCTTCTGTGGCCCACGGCGTTCCCCTGCCGCTCACGCTGCAAGTGTGTGGTTAAATTTAACGTCGTCATCAACTAAAACACACGAGTCGAGACCCGAGAACGAGTCGCGTTCAGGTTCACGGAAATCGCGGCACGGTTCGGGAGCCAAACTCGTCCCACCTCCTACAGGGTTTGCGCTTCCTGATCCACATGTCAGCTTTCTAAGAAAAGCAATGATTCAACAGTATGAACCTACAGAATCCCTGCTATGACCCACTGCAAGCTGAATCACACTTTTCACAAGTACAGTACGGAAACGATTTAATCACCTAAAAGGCTGCGTTCTCCAGGGATAATCTCCATCACCGATACGGTTCTAGCGATAAAATAACACATTACGTTTCTATCTCTGATAGAAAGCACTTTCCGTGAGCGAATAAAGAACAAGAATTTTATACGACGTGTGCGTCTCCCGCTCTCAGGCATTCTGACAGGTGCAAAAACATCGAATTAAGTATTCGGTCGACGTCTAATAGGGCCACCTCACGCAGCGCTTCGTTCGGGAAGGTGACAATCATTTGTCTCGGGGGAAAAACAATTGGTTCTTTTCAGAATTTTTTGTCAGGTAATTAACTGACTGCCTTTGTTCTTCGCTGAAAGCCTTGCTAAGATTTATTAAGAGTGGAACAGTGATGAAACTCACTCCAGATGTCTGTTTATTCCGGGGGTTTTAATGATATCTGAAGCTGACCCGATAGACTCGGACTGGAGGCAGCTTCCCGTGGACTGATATCTGGTGTATTAGAGACCGTATTGTGACAGCGGATTATAGGAATGACGGATGGATCCCGGATAAAGCCGACGACAGATGCTTTCCAGAAACGCCAAAATGGCTATTATGACAGAAAGGTGCGTGGATTCGAAGATAAGCACTCGTCTGTCCAGAGCTCTCACTTTGTGTCTCACGTTAAAAGCAAGAGGCATAAAGTGATTCTCTTTAAAATCTCCTCCTATTAATCTTCTGTTCTATATGTACAGCCATTAATAAAGTCCACTTAAAGCCTGGATCGGTTCCCATGCTTCTTTTGAGTCGCCCTCGATGACCATGCCCTTATCGACTAAAGCACTATTCGGACGGGATTAGTTCTACGTGGGGACGTGGAGTAATGCGATTTTACCTCGGGATGTCTGTAATATTAATTGGCCAATTCGCACGGGACAAGACATCTCAGTAAAACTAGCAGAAGTGAGAGGGGTAACTCGCTTTACGCACCACAGTAACCTCCTTGTCGTCATGTGCGTATGACGTCGCTTCCTGTTTCAAGCGCCTCCATGCTTGCAATTGCATTCTTTTTACAGAAGGTAAAAGTCGCTGTAATCTTTACTGACATTGTCCGTAATGATTACCGAGATGGCGCATTCGGACGGGACTAAAATCACAGAGAAGCTCTGGTAATAATTACTTTACCCCCACGTCCCCACGTAGAACTAATCCCGTCCGAATAGGGCTTAATACTGCTTTCTTTTTTCTTACCATCTTTATGTATGTTACAACACTTTTCTTTTTAGCTGTTGGGTTTGCTAGTTAGCGAGCCAGATCGTCCCCAAAGAGCTTCAGCTTTTAAGCTTGACATCAGTCAAATAAATAAATAAATAACTAAATAATGTCTTCCTCGACACGTTCTTCATCCCCAAAGCTGACAAGCACAATTTTGAGACACGGTAGATTTTGAGCTCTCTACTGCAAGAGCTCTTTACTGCACGAGTTGATGTCAATACTGAGAAATGTTCTGCTCTCACAACCTGAACTCTGCTGCCTGGAGAAGACAAAACTCTAAACATATCAATCATGACAATTGATATTGACCTTCCCCTGTGCAGTGTTTAGCTTCTGTTTGTTCTGTTTTTGACCGCTTCTGCTCTCCTGCCTGATCTATCCTGGTGTCCTACTTCTGCTTGGAGTCTCATCAGTCAGATGTGTCTCGCTGGTGCTGCTGAGGATGGACCACATGGAGCCTGGAGACACATGGGATTGCTGTGGCTGGTTTCACTTAGAGACCATGGAGATAGGTCTCACTTAGAGACCTTGTGCTTTGGACTGAAATTTACTAGATCGGTTTTGCTCTCGGGTTCATACTGTACGTCACTCAGAAAATGGCCTGGTTACACCACTGCACTCCACCATACAGTATTCAGTTATAGAAAGGAAACCAAATATAATCCCACTGTAAACAAAATGTCAACCAGATGAAGACAGGAGGTTGGTTCCTCTCCAAGTTCCTTTTCAATTCACTTCAAATGTAATGTATTTTTAAATATGGGGGGCACGGTGGCTTAGTGGGTAGCACGTTCGCCTCACACCTCCAGGGTCGGGGTTCGATTCCCGCCTCCGCCTTGTGTATGTGGAATTTGCATGTTCTCCCCGTGCCTCGGGGGTTTCCTCCGGGTACTCTGGTTTCCTCCCCCGGTCCAAAGACATGCATGGCAATTGTCCATTGTATGTGTATGTGTGTGTGTGTGCCCTGTGATAGGTTGGCACTCCGTCCAGGGTGTATCCTGCCTCGATGCCCGATGACGCCTGAGGCACAGGCTCCCCGTGACCCGAGAAGTTCGGATAAGCGGTAGAAAATGAGTGAGAGTGAGTATTTTAGATACTTTTATCATTTATAACAATGTCCATTGTTTAAAGCGTTATCCAAATCAAACTGTTTTTTTTTTTCAAACACACTTGATGTCTGTCACAACCAGGGGAGGTAAGAGTCAGACCCGTACGCAGGATAGCTTCACATGAAAGGGGTTTGATAAATAATAAAGACAACACAGTTTAAGACGATAACTGAAACAATACAAATGACGACACTGAACGACGACTAAAGTAACTAACGATCCCGCGCTGCCATCGGCGACGCGGCTCACTTAGATATAAAAGACAATGAGACACAATTAGGAACAGGTGTGGAGACAGGGAGGAGCGGAGGAAGGCGGGGCAGACAAGTGACGAGGAACGTAAACAAAGGCACGTGGCCAAAAAGTCCGGGCTGAGTCCTGACAATGTTGAACAAAAATCCGCGACTTTCATTTCACAGGGTTTCTGCATTTAATCCTGTGTATTTATGTAGAGCATGTTGACAGATCTCTGGTCTGGTTAGCGATCACATGGCCAGAGGTAAAAAAAAAATAAAATCTTTAAAGATGTTTTAAAGCTGACTGCACCAAAGACAAAACAGCACCACTTCAAACTTATTACCATCGTAAAGGAATCGATACAGGTTGAGTATACAGAGATGACTTTTACTGACACTCAGCCAGCTAAGCTTTCTCTGGAGCATCTGATGTATCTGAACTCGCTTTAGTTAAAGGTTTAAAAGAAGAATATATAACGAGGCTACGAGATGGTAAGAACAGTATTACACATGGAGTTTAGGTCCAATTTTGTACATGCTGGAATAAAGATAGTTCCACATGAATGAATTGAGCTGCAAGGACACACTTTGTCTTCTTTCATTCGGCATGATTTGATCATGTCATTTAAAATCCCTGAATAAAATCAAACCCCACGCTCGCACCAGAGCCTGGATTCGAACCCGTTCCTTATACGGTATGTAGTTATGATATAAAGGTCGCTATGGTGCCATGAATGAGATCGTCTTTATAAATGAAATGGATGCCTATGCCGACGTTCGATCTCAACATCGTATGAGATTTCAGGACATAATCAGATCAGGTTCATTTCGACGCCTGTCTGCACGCCCTCTGGTGGTCCGACGGGGAATTGTCCCCGGAGTTAGTTCCTGACAACTGTGTATGAACTACATATATTTTGTCTATCATGTATTAAACAGTGGAAGATCAGTTTAAAGCCTTAAACTTTCACTGACTGCTACAATGGAGCTGATCTTACCAAATGTGGAGTTGTAATATTAAGTACGGATTAATTATCGGATAGGACCAAAGTAAAGTAAGACCAGATCTTAAGGAGGTTGATGTGAAATCCCTGTAAAATACAATACTGACGATACTAAAAGCCACTGAGATTTAAAACCATCTGATCCTTGTTCTTTTCTCCAGCTTCCTTCAGCTAATTGGGTTCATTTATACATTATGTGAAAATTTCTTTTGCTTTATTTCTGAAAGAAAAGACATGAACATTTTTTTTTTTTTTTACAAACTCTGGATGGAGACCAAGATGGAAATTATGATAATTATCGAGGCCAATGCTCCAGATCACGTTCAAATGCCAATCAGTCCAAGACAAGGCCAGGTCGTTACAGAAAACATCCGGAGACTGGAATCGTACAGCCATATTTTCGACCCACTAGACTATATTATTGGGAAAACGATGTGCTAATTGCTCTATATTTTAAGAATAAATCTGCTACAGCTGAATAAAGGCCGGTGTGTATATAGGTTATGAGTGTTTATTTGACATTAAATCATTTACTGGGATCTTCATTCTGGATAAAAGCTCCTACTAAATCGATACACGTACAACAGAACAATGTTCACAAGAAGAAACCCCTTTAAACCTCCTCATCTGATCTGATCCTAAGCGATTTCAGTGACTGGAAGCCGAGTTATTGTAGTTATGTACAGTCATGATCGCTGACATGATAAACGTCACTAAACATGGCTCAGCACGTTCGCCTCACACCTCCAGGGCCGGGGTTCGATTCCCGCCTTTGCCTTGTGGGGGTTTCCTCCATGTACTCTGGTTTCCTCCCCTGGACCAAAGACATGCATGGTAGGTTGATTGGAATCTCTGGAAAATTGTCCAAGGTGTATGAGTGTGTGAGTGAATGAGAGTGTGTGTGTGTGTGTGCCCTGCGATGGGTTGGCACTCCGTCCAGGGTGTATCCTGCCTCGATGCCCGATGACGCCTGAGATAGGCACAGGCTCCCCGTGACCCGAGGTAGTTCAGATAAGCCATATGCCACAAACCCCAGCGCTAAGCTCTTGTGGAGACAGAACAAGTCCCATGGAGCCGATCAAGAACACGAGGAGACAGAAATGACTCAGTGGAATCAGTGAAAAGAGTCTCCAGTGTCAGAGCTTTTCTGACATCGTTCATAAGCAGTATTCACAGTGTCCCAGGTATCTGGGACATCCTGCTGAAAGAGGACGTTCCCATGAAGGAGTGTACTCAGTCTGACTCTCCTTCTACCCATAGTGCATGTCATCTTCTTTCACTGCTTCATGGTCTAGTTCTGGTGCTCACATCCTGGTTGTAGGAGCTTTCGGTTGTGTACAGGAGTCAGCATGGTCACTCTGGTGCCCTGCAGCTCCGTACATGATGCTCGGTGTGATCAGAGCCAGCAGTCACTTTTTCAGCAGTTTGTGCTGCAGTTTGTCTCTGAGGTATCGGACCAGACGGACTTACGGCACTCATTCCTTGTGTGCATCAGAGAACCGTCAGGAGTACAAGATGTTCATTCCTTTGAGTGCTTTGGTAGGTTCTAACCATAATAACAATATGATTCAGTCTTCTAGACCTGTTCACGTCAGGGACGTCACCTGTCAGGGGTTGTTGTATCAAACTGAATGATGGATTTAAAAAGGAACCAATAATGTTTCATTATACTCAACATGGATGCTTTGCTCTTTAGCACAAACAGTAGCCGAGGTGCTACTTATCGAGGTTTACCTTCGTTTAGATGTTTTTATTAGATGTCATTAAACAGTAACACATCATCTGGTCATTATATAAACCAGGTTACGGGTCTCGCGCTCAGTCGTTCGTACCAGATGAAGAGCGAGCGTGTGCTAAATTTTATTTATCTAATAAACCCTGCAGCTCTGAAACGTTAAAGCAACACATGTCCGCTTTCATGACGTCCTCCCACGTCTTATTTCACAGCTTCCGATGCAGAAAATGTCATCGTTTTATGATGTTTACCCAACAGCTGGTGCCATGACATCATGACAGATGGCGGGTTGTAAGCCTGCACCTTCCAAATAAATCAACACCGAGATGGAGTTAATTAATTAGGAGCCTTTTGGGTCTGAGTGATGGGTATGGAGTATGGACCATATCTCATGCATGGGAGAGAGAGAGAGAGAGAGAGAGAGAGAGAGAGAGAGAGAGAGAGAGAGCGTTATTCATCGAAGAGCTCAGAGGGGGGTAGAGTTATGAGCTATATAGCGCACCCTCTCTGCTACTGATTTATAGATGATGACATATAGATAGCATCGTGATAGAGATTGTTTATCTATATCGTCATTTGTTATATCGATATATCTAGATGAGATCAGTATCGATCTATCTCTATATATATACTGTATCATATTTTTATCTCTATCTCTGTGCTTATCTCTGCTATCGTATGCTCTCTCTCTCATCTCTATCGAGAGGGAGGGGGTGGGGGAAACCGCCA
>NC_062529.1:24267203-24282203 GCF_022655615.1 Tachysurus fulvidraco | reverse complement strand
GCCAAATTATAAAACCGAGATAAAGTCACGGGCCAAACTGAATATTTATTGAAAAATTAACTTCAACCTTCTTCATATGGACACAAACTTTAGTTTTGCTTAAACACAGGATCTGGAACAACCAGAGCTTGATATTACAAACACATAAGAAATGAAATGTAAAATAAAAGACAAATCGGTGGTGTTCATGTCACAAACTTTGACCATACACTTTTTGACAAACTCTCGCTCATTAAAGGGCAGATTTTGCCATCTCTGCTGCCACAATAAAGCTTTACAGCCTTTACAGCAGCTTCACTTTTTGATTTTGCTTTCATGAACATAGTCTGATGGAAAACAGACTTTTTTCATCTCCTCCGCCTTCTGGAGCTTCTGCTTTACATCCAGGTCCTTATACGTCTCATAATGTTTCGTCTCATAGTGTCTTCTTATGTTATATCCTTTCGTTACAGACACATTAGCACCGTTAGCACATGAGACAAACAGGTCTGTCCTTTATATTCGTGAACAGATAATCTGCCTCAGACCTGCCTTGAAAGCTCCTATTGTCCATTGTTCGTTTGGCCATTTTTGTGGAGGGTGAATTAACTTGCCCGATGTGACTGTAACATGGTTGTTAACGACTGTTAACAGAGAATGAGGGGCGCTTGCTGTTCGTGACTACGCGTCAATACGGTGGCAAGGCATTCTGGGATTTGTAGTATTAGCGGAGCATGCGGCTAGCCAGCTGTAATGCACATCTGGTATGATCTCGCGGGCCAAATATAATTAGTTTGACACCCCTGCTTTAGGTGAATTTTAACAGTTTGTTCTGAATCTTACGGTTTTAACCTGAGCAAAAACGTAGAAGCTGTTTAATTTTACCTGAGGATTTATTTCAGAATTCGACCACACCTGGTGCTGATTTTACAGAAGGAGAAACAAACATGAAGTTGATTGA
This sequence comes from Tachysurus fulvidraco, assembly GCF_022655615.1. NCBI lineage: Eukaryota > Metazoa > Chordata > Actinopteri > Siluriformes > Bagridae > Tachysurus > Tachysurus fulvidraco. Next base: position 24,281,263 of record NC_062529.1, on the reverse strand, counting down.
TTTCTTCACTAAAACCTCTTCTTCGTTTCGTCTTTTCCTGTTGTGAGATGTTAACGATTTTTTTCAACCAGATGCTTTATTCGAAAATAAAATAAAAACCGTATCCCCATGAGTTTAACTCATTTCAATACGGTTCAAGGTCGAAAGCACAGAAATAATGTTAGCATGCTAGCAAGTACACTTTTAAAGACACACTTAAACACAATTAGACTCAATCCTTTACAGCAGTGGTCCCCAACCCGCGGGCCGCAGACCGGTACCGGTCCGTGGACCAAATGTTACCGGGCCGCCCAAGAAACATTAAATTATTTCCATTTTATTTACTGTGGTGTATTTCTCTCGGGTTTTTGCGACTTTCCATGGACGAGAGGTTAACCGGGAGCTGAGAGACGTCACCTAAAGCCGCACCGATACCGCGCATGAGCAAAATATCATGATATCGGGCCGGGTTTAGGTGACGTCTGGAGCTGAGCGGCTGCGAGCGGCAGTGGTGTTGTAGCTTTGGTGGAGAGAGAAGGTGTGTATCGCTCTTCTCTCTGTTCACCGGTACTTTGTCATGTTTAACAGTGCTTGGTGTACGTGTATATTGTGTTTGCTCAAATTTAACCCACAAATTATCAAAAATGAGCACGAAACAGACGTCGTTAGAAAGTTAGAAACTCTGCCGGTGTTCTGGATTAAAGTCATGGAGGAATACCCTGAGATTGTCACCACAGCACTTAAATCCCTATCGCCATTTCCGACATGCTATCTGTGTGAAGCGGGGTTTTCTGCAGTGACGGCAACCGAAACAAAACAACGGAATAATCTGGACATAAGCGACACACTTCGGGTGTCATTGTCTCCTGTTACCCCAGATGGAACCGTCTCGTTGTAAAGAAACAAGCTCAGGGTTCTCGTTGATTTAGCATTGTAGTGAGTTAAAAAGGCATGTTTAAATACAATTAAATAAAAATTATTAATTTTTATTTAATTTTATAGCCGCCACCCCCAGCGGGCCGCGGTAAAATTATCAAACATTGACCGGTCCGCGGCACAAAAAAGGTTGGTGACCACTGCTTTACATTATGTCAGGTAACTGCTGCTATAATACTGTGTTCATTCCAGTATTCCTGCACACGCAATATTGTTTGAACATACAGTATTTCATGTACTGCAACAGCTATATATGGTTAAAATGACAATAAAGGCTTCTTTACTTGACTTGAACTAGCAATCGAAGTACATTTTGGATTAAATTTGATAATACAGTGTACAAAAATGACTGGACAGATTCACTTGAGACCTTGTTTAATGGATTGAAAAAAAAAGGCGTTCCCAGACGTCATTTTAGTGTAACTTCCCTAAACAAAACCATTTAGCTTCCTTCTTAGCCGATTATCGAGCTAGCACTCGGTCTCTCCGCCCTCCTCTCTCACAAGTGTGGCCTCCTCAGATCCCTGACGTAATTAATCCTGGCACGTTTACAGCCTGATGACTCTGCACTCTTTTGGCTTTAACAAGCAAGCGATCCATGAGCTTCTGTGTCACTGCTTCTAAATCGGCTAAACCCTGACGCTACGCCGCGCTGCTAATCATCATGACCAGGCGTTCGAGGGAACTCCCACACTGGTGTACTGTTCCTGCGGTGGCTGTATGAGCGCTTTACCTCCTCCTCAGCAGGGGTTAATCTTATTAATTACACCACAGCCATGAATCTGATTGGTCAGAAGGCTTCGACACTTACAACGTGGCCTTCATATTAATGCAACAATAAGTCCGCTATTGTTGTTTGTTGCTTGATGTTAGCAGTTGTTTTTTTTTAACCTGTTACTGGTTACAGTTGAGGACGGTGGCTTAGTGGTTAGCACGTTCGCCTCACACCTCCAAGGTTGGGGGCTCGATTCCCACCTCCGCCTTGTGTGTGTGGAGTTTGCATGGAGTTTGCATGTTCTCCCCGTGCCTCGGGGGTTTCCTCCGGGTACTCCGGTTTCCTCCCAGGTTTCCTCCCTCCCTCGCCTCACACCTCCAGGGTTTGGGGTTCGATTCCCGCCTCCGCCTTGTGTGTGTGGAGTTTGCATGTTCTCCCCGTGCCTCGGGGGTTTCCTCCGGGTACTCCGGTTTCCTCCCCCTGTCCAAAGACATGCATGGTAGGTTAATTGGCATCTCTGGAAAATTGTCCGTAGTGTGTTATTGTGTGAGTGAATGAGAGTGTGTGTGTGCCCTGTGATGGGTTGGCACTCCGTCCAGGGTGTATTCTGCCTCGATGCCCGATGACGCCTGAGATAGGCACAGGCTCCCCGTGACCAGAGAAGTTCGGATAAGCGATAGAAAATGAATGAATGAATGTTCAATAAGGAACACAGATTGCTTTAAAAAAGCAATGAAAACCACTGTACTGCTGGGAGTGTGTTTACCAACCTGGAGTATCCTGACCCCTGAGTATCCCGTGTCCTAACGTGTCATGTGTCAGTCCGTCTAGATACGATGTTTTCGTCACATCACCCAGTCTCTAAAATGTCCCCCATGGGTTTAGAGTCTATACTAAGTAATGAACGAGCGTTTTCTGAAGCAGCTCTGTGGGTTTTATTAATGAGTTTCATCATTAACCCTTTACAGGTCCTAAAGTAGGAGTGTCCAATCTTCTGAACAGGTTTTAATTCCAGATGATCAGAAGCCACAACTGATTCCACCTGTATAATAAGTTTAATAAGATGCAGAAAGAAACCAAGTCTTATACAGATGTGGTTTAGGACAGATGTGGTCTTTAGATGTGGTTTAGGACAAGAGCAGGATTTCCTGTCTTCGGTAACCATGAACTTAACTTGAATTGAGCACTGGAACGTTATTGGGTCAGCCATCTATGCATCACTCCGCCTTCTAGGCCACGCCTACTAAAGTTTAAGTCAATGGAAAGTCTCATTATAAAGATATTTGTGGAGAATGTGTGTGTGTGTGTGTGTGTGTGTGTGTGTGTGTGTGTGTGTGTGTGTGTGTGTGTGTGTGTGTGTGTGTAGCATATAATCACTCTCTCCAAATGGTCTACTTTCACTTATAATAGTTCAGACCTCTACAGCACACAATCTCTCTCCCTCTCCCTTCTGATCACTATCATCTACACACATTACCCCCCCCCACAGAGAGAGAGAGAGAGAGAGAGAGAGAGAGAGAGAGTCCCTCGTTCCCTCTTTAATGCTGAAATGCTGAAAATTGTCCTCTGAGTTCAGCGAGTGCACTGATGTTTTTCTTCCTTCACACAACAAACACAATACGGCGAAGCCTTCAGCAACCCTGTCAACCAGCCGCTTGCTCTTCTGTTTATCTCATGTTACATGTGTGCATTACCTCCTGTTCTCTCTCTCTCTCTCTCTCTCTCTCTCTCTCTTTCTCTCTCTCTCGTTCTCCCTCTTTCTCTCTCTCTCTCTCCATCTTTGGAACTCTCCTCTCATCTTTCTTCACCCTTTCAATCATCTCTCTCTCTCCAAATCTCTCTGCTCTCTCTCATCTGTCACCAAAAAGCCCTAACACTCACTCACTAACTCACTCACCATCACTCACGCACTCACTCACTCACTCATACACTCACTCACTCATCTCACTCACACTCACTAACTCACAAACTCACACTCACTCACCCACTCACTCACGCACTCCCCACTCACACTCACTCACTCACTCACTCCACCACTCACCCTCACTCACTCCACTCACGCACTCACTCACTCTCTCACACTCACTCACTCACTCACACTCACGCACTCACTCACTCACTCACCACTCACTCACTCACTCACCACTCACTCACTCACTCACTCACTCACTCACTCCACTCACTCCACTCACTCACTCACACTCACTCACACTCATTCACACACTCACACACACACACTCTCACTCACTCACTCACTCACTCACTCCACTCACTAACTCACTCACCACTCACATCACTCACTCACTCTCTCACCCACACTATCACTCACTCACTCACTCACTCATTCACTCACACACTCACTCACTCACTCACACTCACACTCACTCACACACTCACACACACACATACTATCACTCACTCACTCACTCACTCACTCACTCACTCACTCACACACTCACACACACACTATCACTCACTCACTCACTCACTCACAAACTCACACACACACTCACACACACACTATCACTCACTCACTCACTCACTCACTCACTCACTCACTCACTCACTCACTCACTCACTCACTCATTCCACTCACTCACTCACTCCACTCACTCCACTCACTCACTCACTCACTCACTCACTCACTCACTCACTCACTCCACTCACTCCACTCACTCCACTCACTCCACTCGCTCACTCGCTCACTCGCTCACTCACTCATTCCACTCACTCCACTCACTCCACTCACTCCACTCACTCACTCACTCACTCTCACCACTCACTCACACTCACTCACTCACTCACTCCACTCACTCACTCACTCACATCACTCACTCCACTCACTCACACTCACTCACTCACTCACTCACTCACCACTCACACTCACTCACTCACTCACGTCACTCACTCACTCACTCCCTCACTCACTCCCACTCACCTCACTCACTCCTCACTACTCACTCACTCACTCACTCACTCACACTCACTCCCTCACTCACTCACTCACACTCACTCCCACTCACTCACTCACTCCTCACTCTCACCACTCACTCACACACTCACTTACTCACCCACACACTCACTCATTCACTCACTCACTCACTCACTCACACTCACTCACTCACCCACACACCCACACACTCACTCACACACTCACTCACTCACTCCCACTTCCACTCACTCACTCACTCACTCCCACTCACTCACTCACTCACTCACTCCCTCACTCACTCACTCTCACACTCACTCACACTCACACTCACTCACTCACACACTCACTAACTCACTCACTCACACTCACTCACTCACTAACTCACTCACTCACACTCACTCACTCACTAACTCACTCACTCACTAACTCACTCACTCACACTCACTCACTCCCACTAACTCACTCACTCACTCACTCACTCCCACTCACTCACTCACTCACTCCCACTCACTCACTCACTCACTCACTCACTCACTCACTCACTCACTCACTCACTCACTCACTCACTCACTCACTCACTCACTCCCACTCACTCACTCACTCACTCCCAGTCACTCACTCACTCACACACTCACTCCCACTCACTCACTCACTCACTCACACACTCACTCACTCACTCACTCCCTCACTCACTCCCACTTCCACTCACTCACTCACTCACTCACTCCCACTTCCACTCACTCACTCACACTCACTCACTCACACTCACTCACTCACTCACTCACTCACTCACTCACTCACTCACTCACTCACTCACTCACTCCCACTCACTCACTCACTCACTCACTCACTCACTCACTCACAGGATTTCACTTTTGCTCCTGTCGCTCCTTTTTTCTTCTCCCCTCTGCCTTTCTCTCACTCTGCTGAAGGGCCTCGGGGATCTGCTTCACATGTCCAAGAAGATGCCTTCATATGCTTCTGGCTTTTCATCTCCATCCTTCTCTCTCTCTCTCTCTCTCTCTCTCTCTCTCTCTCTCTCTCTCTCTCTCTCTCTCTCTCTCTCTCTCTCTCTCTCTCTCTCTCACTCACTCTCAGTCTCTCTCTCTCTCTCTCTCTCTCTCTCTCTCTCTCTCTCTCTCTCTGTTGCAGATATTTTCCTTGTATCCACTGCTCTGGTCTTGACAGTAACGGTCATGTGTGAGTGTGTGTATGGATTTAGAACCATGCATGTGACAAACCCCCTAGTGGTTGAAAGGCGTCATTGTGGGTAAACAGATTTTTCAGTGCTTAGGTTCAAACCTGTTGTCGATCGTGTTAGCGGAACTGACAGAAAATGATGATGTCAGTGCTCACGGCAAGGTACAGACGGACACACCGATAAAGTTCACTCTATAAAATGTATGTATTGAACTGGATGACGTGAACAATGACCGCCTTGATCTTGGCATATCTCTGGCAGAAACTTGGAGTTCTCGCCAACAAAAACACACACAAGAGTTATATACAGCAGCAGAAAACAACAAGAAGAAGATTTTCACACCATCACAGGTTTTAGAAATGGGATCAGGACAACTGCATACAGAGTATGAGAACAAGTCATTCATGACGCACAGCTGACCTTCGTATCCGATATCCACCCAGCTGCCTGGCTCATTTTATCCATCCATCCATCCGGTTTCTGTAGTGTGTGTCCTACTGTACACAGGGTCACGGTCATCCTGGAGTCTATCGCGGGGGGAACAAAACAGGGGACATCCTGGACGGGGTGTCAATCCAGACAATCACACAATACAGAGAAGGCAATTAGCCTGCATGGTGGAGGAGGAAACCGGAGCACCCGAGAGAAACCTCAGAAGAACATGTGCCTCTTTTCCACCAAAAAGAACCGGGTGCTGGTTCAGAGCTAGCACTGGTGCTGGTTCAAAGTTGGTTCCACTGGAGAACCTTCTAAGAACCGGTTTGCCTTTCCATCGGTTAGAGAGCATCACAGCGCCGAGCGTGACGTCACTGTATACGTGTCACGTTACACAGCGACGTTAGCGCAGCAGCGACAAACACAAACACAACAACAACAATGGTGGATGTTGCTTTACTGTTAATGCTCATGGCTTTGTGAACCTACATCGGCATCCAAACGCGGCGAATCCGACGTGTACGTGCGGCTCCGTGTAATCTGTATAAACAGAGGTTGTGATCGAGAAAGTACATAACGTTATTTTATCATTAACACAGAAAAAAATTTAGCCTTAGCATGTAGCTACCTACTATCATGTGTGCTGATAATGTATCATATCGCGGTAAAGTAAAAGTGTATTAAACATTAGTATACTTAAGGTACATTATCAAATGCACTAACAGTAGCCCCGCCCACAGCCCTGCCACCAGCCCCTGACACAAGCGGTTCTTAAGTCTAGACCAGCAACGTTTTGGTGCTACTTAAGAACCACTTTTCCTGGTTCGGAGCCGGTGCTTTGGCGGTCGAAACAGAAAGAACTGGTTCTACATTAGGCTCCGAACCCGCACTCGAATTGCCTCGGTAGAAAAGGGGCATTGGAGAACATGCAAACTTTACATATTTGTCCTACACAGGGTCACGGTGAACCTGGAGTCTATCGCGGGGGGAACAAAACAGGGACAGACAGAACCAGGGCAGAATTGAACCCTGAACTCATAACAACCACTAATCTATCATCATCATCATCATCATCATCATCAGTCATTCCATTGCCACTAAAGTGTCGAGCAGTCATGGCTCTTTACAGCTCCCTTTCTGTGGCAGCTTGTGGCTGAGCAGCACGACTCAGTGATGTCCAGCCAAGAACTGCCCCTGCGGCATCTCACTTCTCAGACACCATCTCATAAAAGTGTCAAATAAAACATTTTTCTATTCCTGGACTTCCTCTACTTCATTTGGCAGTGACATTAATCTTTTTAGAACTTTGTCATGACGTCAAGCAGGAAAAGCAGGACTGCAACTAGACCTTGTATTAGAGTATGTTTTTTACCATATATGGGAGTTTTCATATGTAAATGAGCGCAGATGTGAATGAGTTATCTGCATCGCTTGCATAACAGTGGTGGATTTTGCACCGCTTGATGGATCTTACCCACCAATTAGAACTTCTCTGTACGGCTGCTAAAAGACCCTGCAGGTTATTTCATGTTCTTCATGGGCACGGTGGCTTAGTGGTTAGCACGTACGCCTCACACCTCCAGGGTTTGGGGTTCGATTCCCACCTCCGCCTTGTGTGTGTGGAGTTTGCATGTTCTCCCCGTGCCTCGGGGGTTTCCTCCAGGTACTCCGGTTTCCTCCCCCGGTCCAAAGACATGCATGGTAGGTTGATTGGCATCTCTGGAAAATTGTCCGTAGTGTGTGTGTGTGTGAGTGAATGAGAGTGTGTGTGTGTCCTGCGACGGGTTGGCACTCCGTCCAGGGTGTATCCTGCCTTGATGCCCGATGACGCCTGAGATAGGCACAGGCTCCCCGTGACCCGAGTAGTTCGGATAAGCGGTAGAAGATGAATGAATGAATGAATGAATGAATGAATGAATGAATTTTCAGTGCTAATCCCTTCATCTAATAAACTTTCACTTAGTTTAATGTTAAATACAAACGTCTTCATAAAATAGTCCCGATTTGCCTGCTTTCTGATGAGCAAATGTCTGGCTACACACATTAGCACCTTGTGGTTAGCTGCTCTATGTCTATGTAGAAGACAAGAACTTCAGGTCAGTTGATATGAAGGTTTCCGATCTCACGATGGACCGATTTTCTCTCTTTGTACCCATCCCGAGACATCCAGACACTGTACCGGCTCCCGACGTCCTCTGTGGGACAAAGCCTTCGGATGTCCACTGAGCCGAGGCCGACTCTAAGAATCCTGAGACATCTCCAGTTAGACTCTGTGATACTAAGGAGATCTGAAGTCCTTGAACCTCACACCAATACAACATTTAACTGACTGTATATTACAATCACACCCCCAGTGTCACCCATATGAGGATGGGTTCCCCCTTGAGTCCAGTTCCTCTCAAGGTTTCTTCCTTTACCAATTTAAGGGAGTTTTTCCTTGCCACTGCTGCCTGAGTCACCTCAGACTTGCTAATAAAGGGATAAATACATACACATTGTGAACTATATATATATCTAATAATAATCTAGAATTTTTTATTCTGTCAATTCTTTTTCTTTTATTATTCGTTATTTCCTTTATCATTAATCATGTTTACCTTCTGCTCTATGTTTATGTTCTGTAAAGCCGCTTCGAGACGACGTCTATTGTAAAAAGCGCTATAAAAATAAACTTGAATTGAATTGAATTGAATTGATTTATTAACTCTCTGGTCGTTTTTGGAGTTTGTTTGACGCTTTAGTGTCAGATTTCTTTTGGACACGTTTGCGGTCACAAGCTTCAGCATCCTATTGACTCTCTGCGCTTCTGTCTTTGTTCTAACTCGAAACAAACTGTTCTTTTTTTTTTTTATCAGACTGTTTTTGGAATCCAGGAGATGTTCACGGGACTGAAAATAAAAGCTATCGAAGAGTTTTGATGAAGACGCATGACACGATGTCGCACGTTCGAAGCAGAAGACAGGGAGATGTCATAAGCCGTTGTCATCGTTTGTTAATACCGCGCTGTTTACTAAAGCATGAATTAATTAGCATTGTAGTTCTATAAAATTTTAGAAGCATATTGGATTCAAAAGACTTTTGTTTCCCCATACAGATGAATTTCGAGCTCTTTCATGCTCTGCGGTTTATATACTGTATATATCTCCAATAGGAAACTATTTTGGAGCATCCTGTAATTACATTTCAAGAGAATATAAATCAGAGATATACTGTAAGCTGGAGCTTATAACGGTGTTCTCTGATAACAGAACATCTGCTTGTCCTCTGTCTGTCACGTCATGGCCCCGAGTGAGGTGATTAACCCTAACCTGCCAGCTGAAGATCCGTGATAAGACACCGATCTGGACCTTCAGAGGACTGCTGCGTTCTAGGGTTAGGGTTTTTTTATTTCCGCTGAAACACACCTGCTCCAGCTCACACACAGCCCTATGAGTCAAGTGATAAAACAGGGAAACTTAGGAAACAGGGAGCACTTGGAAAGAGAAGCACAGGACAGAGTGCTGACGTACAGTACAGACCAAAAGTTTGGACACACCTTCCAAAAGTTTGGACACACCACCTTTTCAACAGGACAATGACCCCACACACACCTCCAGGCTGTGTAAGGGCTATTTGACCATGAAGGAGAGTGATGTGGTGCTGCACCAGATGACCCGGCCTCCACAGTCACCGGACCTGAACCCTGATCGAGACGGTTTGGGGTGAGCTGGACCTCAGAGTGAAAACAAAAGGGCCGACAAGTGCTAAGCATCTCTGGGAACTCCTTCAAGACTGTTGGAAGACCGTTTCAGGTGACGACCTCTTGAAGCTCATCAAGAGAATGCCAAGAGTGTGCAAAGCAGTAATCAGAGCAAAAGGTGGCTACTTTGAAGAACCTAGAATACGACATATTTTCAGTCGTTTCACACTTTATTGTTATGTACGTATATAATTCCACACGTGTTCATTCATAGTTTTGATGCCTTCAGTGTGAATCTACAATTTTCATAGTCATGAAAATAAAGAAAACTCTTTGATTGAGGGGTGTCCAAACTTTTGGTACTGTACTGTATATCACGTATTTTTTAGATACGGTCCAACCGAGTTTATAAAAAAAAATACAAGTTTGTGATTGATGCCAAATGGCTTTAGGAAAAGTGAGAAGGAACATAACGTACACACATATGTACAGTTTAACATAGAGACAAGCACACAGGCATGGAGCCATCGGTTTTCATCACACCTTTGAGCAACCTGTACTGTACATCTAAGCTTTGCCAAGTATCTTTATTGACTCAATCATCTTCAGGAAGCAACTTATCCTGGTCTAAGTTTATCCCGGTTTGATAAAAGAGATTTGATCAAACTCCCATTCAACAAGTCCTCCGTTTCTGATTATATTTTCAGAGATATTTTATAATAAAATGATTCCAGTTTTATTATTTACTACCGGCTATTTTTATATCAAGGACGGTCGTAAAAAAATAAATAAATAAAGGCATTTCACTACATGATTGTGTATGTGACGTAGTGATACGCCACTGAGGACAGGATCAACCTCAGAACCCTGGAAGATCGCTTTGAGTTAAGAGGACAAAATCTCTGGTACTTTATTTTTAAATACTGAGCATTTCTATTGAGTTTAATAAATAAATCGGACTAGAAATAGTTGGCATTTTTACAGAATTTGTTTCTTTCTAGTGATATTTTAGAGGATAACTAATGAGATATCAGTGTGAGAAATAAGAGAGAGAGAGAGAGAGAGAGAGAGAGAGAGAGAGAGAGAGAGAGAGAGAGAGACCTTTCTGTCTATGAAAACTTCATTAATATTGAAAATTGTGAATTAAACCTTTATGTCTTACTATCTTGGCCCATCCCATCTCTCTCTCTCTCTCTCTCTCTCTCTCTCTCTCTCTCTCTCTCTCTCTCTCTCTCTCTCTGTCTCTCTCAGTTCAGGGCAATTTAATACATAATACATGTGAGGATTGCTGTAATGGTCTGTAGAACAATATTGCCAGTGGGACAAAATTGACAGTCGAACGGAAAAAAGAAACGAGAATATCTACAAATATATTAACAGGTGCTAATTAACTGTTATGAACATGTAAAAGCCAGAAAATGTGAGAGCATATTAGTTACATTCCATCCAGTGTTCTGTGATTCTAGCGTAGGAGTAAGACAACGTGTCGGTCTAGTGAAGTTTTGTTTAAGCCAAGTGAGGTAAGTGGGTTAATAAAGGTGATAATCGTTTGTAATGAATTTAAATAAAATCTCCTACAATTAGGAGAGTTCCCCAATTTACAGTTGAGTAAATAGAGAGTTTGACTCCTAACCCTAAGGTTGTGGGTTCGAGTCTCGGGCTGGCAATACCACGACTGAGGTGCCCTTGAGCAAGGCACCGAACCCCCCCCCAACTGCTCCTCAGGCACCGCAGCATAAATGGCTGCCCACTGATCCGGGTGTGTGTTCACTGCTGGGTGTGTGTTCACTGCTGTGTGTGTGTTCACTGCTGTGTGTGTGTTCACTGCTGTGTGTGTGCACTTTGGTGTGGTTTAAATGCAGAGAACGAATTCTGAGTATGGGTCACCGTACTTAGTCGTATGTCCCGTCACATCATTTACTCACTCACTCACTCTCTACCGCTTATCCGAACTTCTTGGGTCACGGGGAGCCTGTGCCTATCTCAGGCGTCTTTGGGCATCAAGGCAGGATACACCCTGGACGGAGTGCCAACCCATCACAGGGAACACACACACACTCTCATTCACTCACACACACTCACACACTACGGACAATTTTCCAGAGATGCCAATCAACCTACCATGCATGTCTTTGGACCGGGGGAGGAAACCGGAGTACCCGGAGGAAACCCCCGAGGCACGGGGAGAACATGCAAACTCCACACACACAAGGTGGAGGTGGGAATCGAACCCCCAACCCTGGAGGTGTGAGGCGAACGTGCTAACCACTAAGCCACCATGCCCCCCCTCACATCAATTAATGCTTTTTTTTTTGTTTTGTTTTTTAAATAGGTCTGAAAGAAAATCTGTAAATTCTCTAAGAATATCAGCGTATATATAGTCCTGGGGGTTTATATACGGTTGCTAGAGCTAGAGACAGCAGGGATTTTTCGTGTGTATGTGTACGAAGAGTGTGACATTAAGAACAAACACTGCAAAGGAGTTAAACCTGGATCCTGTTCTCTCAGTAAGGGAATCGATAACGATAGTGGTGACACCACCTCCACAACCAGCCTGACGAGGCTCATGCGCATAGATATAACCTGATGAGGTAAACTCGTTTAGACCAATGTAATCAAACAAGTTTCAGTAAAGCAGTAAGACCGTATTTTGTGATTTGGGAGCAAGTTATCTAATGTGCAGAAACAATGTTTCTGGTTTAATTATGTTATGTAAGAATGTTTTGTTTACATCAGAGCGTTTTTGTTTATGTGAAAGCATTTTGGGGTACTTTAGTGTTTTGTTTATGTGAAAGCATTTCAGTTATGTACAGTAAGAGCGTTTTGTTTGCATCAGAGCGTTTTGGTTACGTGAAAGTGTTTTGTTTACTTTAGAGTTTTGTTAATGTGAAAGCATTTCAGGTATGTAAGAACATTTTGTTTACATCAGATGGTTTTGGTCATGTGAAAGCATTTTGATTAATTTAGAGTTTTGTTTATGTGAAAATGTTTTGGTTACTTTAATGTTTTGTTTATGTGAAAGCATTTTGGTTATGTAAGAGCGTTTTGTTTACATCAGAGCGTTTTGGTTATGTGAAAGCATTTCGGGTTATGTAAGAGTGTTTTGTTTGCATCAGAGCATTTTGGTCATGTGAAAGCATTTTGGTTACTTTAGAGTTTTGTTTATGTGAAAGCGTTTTGTTTATGTGAAAGCATTTTGGTTATGTGAAAGCATTTCGGTTATGTAAGAGTGTTTTGTTTGCATCAGAGCATTTTGGTTATGTGAAAGCATTTCGGTTATGTAAGAGTGTTTTGTTTGCATCAGAGCGTTTTGGTTATGTGAAAGTGTTTAGGTTATGTAAGAGTGTTTTGTTTGCATCAGAGCGTTTTGGTTATGTGAAAGTGTTTAGGTTATGTAAGAGTGTTTTGTTTGCATCAGAGCGTTTTGGTCATGTGAAAGCGTTTTGGTTACTTTAGAGTTTTGTTTATGTGAAAGCGTTTTGTTTATGTGAAAGCATTTTGGATATGTAAGAGCGTTTTGTTTACATCAGAGCGTTTTGGTCATGTGAAAACGTTTTGGTTATGTGAAATCATTCTGTTTATCATTCTGTTTATGTTCGAGTTGTTGTGGTTACATGAGAGCATATTGTTTACCTCAGATTTTTGGTGTGTTGGATATGACAGTGTTCTGGTTACATTTAAACAAATTTATAACAAAAAAAATACCTTATTAATAATAATAATGATAATAACCCGAACCCAGCAATTCTCCTCCTTTATTTTTATGTTGCTTGCATGTGATGTATTTATTATACATTTATAAACAAGTAATACATTTATCTTATATATTATCTACCACACCCAGAAGTAAACAATCGAGACCCATTACTTAGTTACTTGAAGACTGCAATATCTGTGGAGGATTTTTTAACATTATTGTTTTGCCAGCTATTTGAACCCACCATTAATAACACTTTAATAGACTACAGTGACTATATGTGTATAAATATAAGTAAATATTACATTTAAAGTTGATGTACTTGTGACGTAACGCCAGTCTGCTGCATGTAATCCACAAATCAAGAGGGTTTTAACAAAAGGTTATAGTCTGTAAATCAATGCAGCGTCAGAATGGAGGAGCTTCTAACACCTGGTGTTGGTAATGAGGTAAATACCATCTTGGCTGAATAATAGACACAGGTGT
>NC_062529.1:24244703-24264703 GCF_022655615.1 Tachysurus fulvidraco | reverse complement strand
GTCACCTCAGACTCGCTCATTGGGGATAAATACAAACACAACATAAATACATCTCATCATGTGGTGAAAACAAATAAAGTGAATCCTTCAGAACACCGGTCGGAAAAATAGGACACGCCCCCAAATACAATCCCACCCACACCCACCCCCTCACTGAATGTGAGAGGACTGAATGTTGCCACGATTACTGATAAGTACCAGGTGTGCTTCATTAGCCTGCCACCCTATTTCTCTCTCTCTCTCTCTCTCTCTCTCTCTCTCTCTCTCTCTCACACACACACACTTTTGTTTCTTTGTTTTTTTTTGGGGGGGGGGTTTGGAGAGATTTTATTTACTTATCTTTGTTTAGTAATCTGCAAAAAGCAGATGATGTTCTCCTGTTGGCTTCTTCAAATCAGGACCCCCAGCATGCACTGGGACGGTTCACAGCCGAGTGTGAAGCGGCGAGGATGAGACTCAGCACCTCCAAGTCCGAGGCCATGGTTCTCAGCCGGAAAAGGGTGGCTTGTCCCCTTCAGGTTGGTGGAGAGCTCCTGCCTCAAGTGGAGGAGTTTAATTATCTTGGGGTCCTGTTCATGAGTGAGGGAAGGATGGAGCGGGAGATCGACAGGCGGATCGGTGTATCTTCTGCAGTGATGCGGTCGATATACCGGTCTGTTTTTGTGAAGAAAGAGCTGATCCGCAAGGCGAAGCTCTCTATTTACCAGTCGATCTACGTTCCCACCCTCACCTATGGTCATGAGCTTTGGGTCATGACCGAAAGGACAAGATCCCGGATACAGGCGGCCGAAATGAGTTTCCTCCGCAGGGTGGCTGGGCGCTCCCTTAGAGATAGGGTGAGGAGCTCGGTCACTAGGGAGGAGTCAGCTAAGGTGGCTCGGGCATCTGTTCCGGATGCCTCTTGGACGCCTTCCTGGGGAGGTGTTCCGGGCATGTCCAACCAGGAGGAGGCCCCGGGGAAGACCTAGGACACGCTGGAGGGACTATGTCTCTCGGCTGGCCTGGGAACGAGGGAAGTCTGGGCGTCCCTGCTTAGACTGCTGATCCCAATTGGATGTGAATCTCCTACACTGAAGCATGTTGTTTCATTCAGGAGATTCACATACATGATTGTAAAAGGTGACACTGAGCTGGACCTTGCGTTAAACTTAAGAGTGGACAACTTTTAACTACATTGTCTTTGTAACGACAGACAAAATGAAATGTTTCAGTTGCGGAAAAACAGGACACCTAGTTCACGCTTGTCCCGATAAAAACAACGATAGACCAAACAGAGAAAACGACAAAGTTTCTGCTGAGTCGGTTAGTGCAGGCCTTTCTGGGGCCGGGGTCCAGCCAAGGCAGAGCCCAGGGTTAGGACCCAATCTGCTGTAGAGGAGTGTGCTGCTGGGCCTGCTGAGGCTGGACCAACCCCAACAAAGCCGAAAAACACAGGTATGAGCGAACATACACCAACACGTCACACCAGTAATAAACTGATCAACAGCATCATTGAACAACTGGAAAGTAAACAGAGGGACGATGGCAGTGAAATGGAGCCACATGTGCCTCTTTTCCACCGGAAAGAACCGGGTGCTGGTTCAGAGCTAGCGCTGGTGCTGGTTCAAAGTTGGTTCCACTGGCGAACCTTTTAAGAACCGGTTTGCCTTTCCATCGGTTAGAGAGCATCACAGAGCCGAGTCTGACGTCACTGTATACGTGTCACGTTACACAGCAACGTTAGCGCAGCAGCGACAAACACAAACACAACATCAACAATGGCGGATGTTGCTTTACTGTTAATGCTCATGGCTTTGCGAACCTACATTGGCATCCAAACCCGGCGAATAAAATGTGTACGTGCGGCTCCGTGTAATCTGTATATAAGTACGTAACGTTATTTTATCTTTAACACAGAAAAAAATTTAGCCTTAGCATGTAGCTACCTACTATCATGTGTGCTGATAATGTATCATATCGCGGTAAAGTAAAAGTGTATTAAACATTAGTATACTTAAGGTACATTATCCAATGCGCTAACAGTAGCCCCGCCCACAGCTCCTGACGCAAGCGGTTCTTAAGTCTAGACCAGCAACGTTTTGGTGCTACTTAAGAACCACTTTTCCTGGTTCAGAGCCGGTGCTTTGGGGGTCGAAACAGAAAGAACTGGTTCTAAATTAGGCTCCGAACCTGCACTCGAACTGCCTCGGTGGAAAAGGGGCAATAGTGTTTAAAACGCCAAAAAAAGGAAAAATCCGGACAGAACCGATGACCGTAGACTAAAAAAGACACAAAAAAGCCGACTTAGATGAATCAGACGATCAAAACAACGGTGAAAGTGAAAGTGAAAGTGAACTATTCGACTCCAATACAGTTCTGCCTCAGAACTGTACAGTACTCTAAGGCCACGTTCACACTGCAAGTCTTAATGCTCAATTCGGATCTTTTGCTCAGATCTGATTATTTTGTTTGGTTGTTCACATTACCTTTTAACCTCTTATGGACCTCCGCCTATATGACTTGCCCAACAAAAAGTGGTACAGCTCCCACATACTTTGACACACAGGGGTTTCAAGGGTTTCAGAAACTAGTTTCAGCTTGATTCTAGGCCTTACTGGCACAAAGTTACAGGGGTTTGAATGCAGGTTTTCATTTCCGCCTGGGTTGTTTACCTGATAAACTGATTAATCTTATTTTTCTGGAACATGTTAGGGACCAAATAACAACTGAGAGTCATAGCCACATGTCTTGGCTTTCACCAAAAAAAATTTCAAGTCAAAAGACCCAAAAATGGCTTCAATAAAAATATTTTTCTACGGCCCTGGTCGTCGGGTGCAGCGTTTTTGTGTACTTGTTTACTATATAACTTTGAAATAAAAGGCTGCAGGCTCAGTCTGAAAGGCCATAAATAAGCCTAGACCTAGCATCCAGTTCACGCAGACACAGGCAAAGAACATACGGCATGTCATATACCGTTGGAATCGTCTGCTTATTGGCTAAACGGCTGTATAAGTCCCAGCCCATTTCATTGCTATTGGAAGGAGTAATTGTCAATCAAAAGCGGGTTCCCAAAAATTAGGTCATGCCACCATTGGCTTCTCAGCCGTCTATCTCTGCCATACAAGCACCGATTGGCTCAAATGAGGGCTTATTTGATTCGGTAGGACCTGGGCTATAAATATGACGTAGACTTTGAATTTTTGAATATCCCAATTAGGAGTTAGAGCGACAAAACTTCTGTTTCCAGTTTTCAGAACACTAACGGAATATTTGTGGCGCGACCAGAGCGATTTGGATTAAAAGTCTTACAGATTTCAATTCCTTGGACCTGTGTGGATTTTTGTGGACTATTTGTGTTGGAATATATTACCCCAGTGAAGAAAGAGACGCGTCTAAACGTAAGGGAAAAAACGGTCTAGCGCCACCTAGGTCAGTTTTGTCCAAAAATTTTTTCTAATTGTATGAAGGCTGTGAATCATATTGTGCTTTGTGTGTGGGCTTAAAAAATTATTGAGAGTATAAACTTTACTAGGTAAATGTTTTTTCGTGTTTTTGGAGGATTTGATGCTTTAAAGTTGAATTGAAGCTGGTTTCTGGGTCATCCCCTAGTGGCCACTTTGACTTCCGTGCCGTGCACGGCACGGCGACCCGTAATGTGGCCTATATCAGATACCAGTGTGAACTGTCTGCTGTTTCGAACTGACCCACACGCACAAACGAACGATAACCATGACGTCACACGCAGCACGCCGTCGCTCTAAAGTTGGCGAGGTTACGGAGGAAGTAAGCGTTTTCGCTTTTCTTTCTATCCTAGATTTGGGTCTGATTCAGGACACATATGGAAGTGGTCTGAATCTGATTTGAAAAAAATCAGGTCTGGGAAAGATTTGAGTGTTCACACTACTCCTGAAGAAGTCTGACCTGGTCACTAGACCCCAAGAAAATCAGATTTGGGCCACTTTTACTGTAGCTGCAGTGTGAACGTGACCTTTTACCCGCAGTGTGAACGTGACCTTTTACCCGCAGTGTGAACGTGGCCTTTTACCCGCAGTGTGAACGTGGCCTTTTACCCGCAGTGTGAACGTGGGCTTTTACCCGCAGTGTGAACGTGGCCTTTTACCCGCAGTGTGAACGTGGGCTTTTACCCGCAGTGTGAACGTGGCCTTTTACCCGCAGTGTGAACGGGGCTTAAGTGAATTTTAAAAATGCAACTGACTGGACACAGGAATGGGAAATGATTTCTGTCCTGAGCCACCACACCACACTACACCGCACCGCACCGCACCACACCACACTAAACCACACCACACCACACCACACCACACCACACCACACTACACTACACTACACTACACTACACTACACTACACTACACTACACTACACCACACCACACCACACCACACTACACTACACTACACTACACTACACTACACTACACAACACCACACAACACCACACTACACTACACTACACTACACTACACTACACTACACACCACACCACACTACACCACACCACACCACACTACACTACACTACACCACACTACACTACACCACACTACACCACACCACACCACACCACACTACACCACACCACACCACACTACACCACACCACACCACACTAAACCACACCACACCACACCACACCACACTAAACCACACCACACTACACCACACCACACCACACTAAACCACACCACACCACACCACACTAAACCACACTACACTACACTACACCACACTCAGTGGAGGAGTTGGCATTTTATTTACTAAAAGTTTTAGTCCTGTGTCCTTTAAACCTTATCAAGTTGTAGAAATAATAAAAGTTGGAGCACAGTTTAAAAATTATGTCTTTGTCTGTGTGTGTAAATGTTCCAACCTAGAATAGATAGAAAGAACGTCCTGGTTAGACACGTTATGTCTCGTGCTGCAGAACTGCTCCACTGCTGAATTTTTTATTTCTGGAAGGTGCTGATTTTAATTGTACTTGGACAATTAAAACGTGGTGTCGTGGAAATTTTGAGGTTCGAGAGAATTAAAGCATAAAATATCACACCGATAGGCACGGGCAAGAGTATAAAGGTTTCACGTTTTATTGCGTTCGGCTTTAAAATCAGAGAGGAAGGGCCTCCATTATTGATAACATCAGGATTTTATAGACAGGAATAAAATAAAACAGGACATGTAAAACCAAAACATCATCCACCATTGGCTTAGAAGCGTCGCCTGCTCATCTTCTGACCAGACTAATCCCACGGGAACAAAAAAGGTCTCATGGGAAAGGTCTGATTAAAGGCAGTTTTAGGAGTAAACAACTCTAAAAATCTCTAGTCACAATAACTACCAGCCATGGGAAATACAGAAGCCTAGAAGGACAGATTCATGTGAACATTCATTCATTCATTCATTTTCTACAGCTTTATCCGAACTTCTCGGGTCACGGGGAGCCTGTGCCTATCTCAGGCGTCATCGGGCATCGAGGCAGGATACACCCTGGACGGAGTGCCAACCCATCACAGGGCACACACACACTCATTCACTCACACACTCACAACAATTTTCCAGAGATGCCAATCAACCTACCATGCATGTCTTTGGACCGGGGGAGGAAACCGGAGTACCCGGAGGAAACCCCCGAGGCACGGGGAGAACATGCAAACTCCACACACACAAGGCGGAGGCGAGAATCGAACCCCGACCCTGTCGGTGTGAGGCGAATGTGCTAACCACTAAGCCACCGTGGCCCCTCATGTCTCATGTGAACATCTCAAAAGTAAAAGTTTCCACTACAGTGGACAGAAACCAAGCTGAACCTTATTTACGATCACAAAATAATCATATTAAAATTATTAACACACACAAACTAGGTGACGTTTGGAGGCACTTACTGTACATGGAAATCAGAGGCAGGACATTTGGACACAAGATTAGTGATAAGTGAGTGAGTGACGTGACATAGGGCTAAGTACGGTGACTCGTACTCAGAATTCGTTCTCTTCATTTAACCTATCCAAAGTGCACACACACACCGTGAACACACACACCCACACAGCAGTGAACACACACACCGTGAACACACACACACACCGTGAACACACACACACAGCAGTGAACACACACACACCGTGAACACACACACACACACACACCGTGAACACACACACACACACACACACACACACAGCAGTGAACACACACACACCGTGAACACACACACACACACCGTGAACACACACACACACACCGTGAACACACACACAGCAGTGAACACACACACACCGTGAACACACACACACACACCGTGAACACACACACACACACACACACACACACACACACAGCAGTGAACACACACACACACCAGTGGGCAGCCATTTATGCTGCGGCGCCCGGGGAGCAGTTGGGGGGGTTCGGTGCCATGCTCAAGGGCACCTCAGTCGTGGCCGGACCGAGACTCGAACCCACAACCTTAGCATTAGGCCTTGCCCTACGACTTGCCCCACAAAGACAGATTAGGCAGGTTTTATGCTTTTAGACACCATCTTAGTATTTTTAAAAGTTGTATCATCTTACCAGTCAGTTTCTCAGAGCACAATATGGTACAGTGTTCTTTTATCCTGAACTCCATCAAGCCTCAAATCGCTTATTGGCGCTTTAACACTGCTCTACTAAGTGACAGTCGTTACAAAGTTGGTGGGATTTTCATTCATTCATTCATCCATTCATTCATTCATTCATTCATTCATTCATTCATTCATTCATTCATTCATCTTCTACCGCTTATCCGAGGTTCTCGGGTCACGGGGAGCCTGTGCCTATCTGAGGCGTCATCGGGCATCGAGGCAGGATACACCCTGGACGGAGTGCCAACCCATCACAGGGCACACACACACTCTCATTCACACACACACACACACACACACACTCACACACTATGGACAATTTTCCAGAGATGCCAATAAACCTACCATGCATGTCTTTGGACCGGGGGAGGAAACCGGAGTACCCGGAGGAAACCCCCGAGGCTCGGGGAGAACAAATACAACAGTTTTGTCAACAGTATGCTCTCTAAGCTTATGTCCAATCGAGAGGACTGACTGACTTTTGTTTTAATCCCGTTGATGATCTCACTGCCTTAAATACAAGATGGTGTAAAAATGAAGCTTTGTGCTCGGTTAACGAAGGGGAGGGAAGTCATTGTTACCCCTTTATAAATACACCCTGCTGTTTTTAGCCCCTTAGTATAATATGTAAGGAAGGAAGATGCTTATTTATTTATTTATTTATTTGTTGTGTTGTGACTGTAAAATGTATAACAAACATAAACTGTTTCTTTTGAAAAGAAAATAGCTCGTTATGTCTTCTCGTCGTGCGAGGGGAGCTAACGGCGGGAGCGAGAGCGAGCGACGGATGAGACGCCGGGCGCCGAACGAGCAGCTAAAGAGAAGCAACCCACAGCGAGCTCTTTCTCTCTCCCTCTCTATGTATCTCTCCCACTCCCACTTCCACTGTGTCTCCACCGTCACGCCCGTGTTGGAATATCCAAATTCTATATCTGATACTATAAGTATATATATTTATCTATACATAATATATATATGTATATATATATGTGTGTGTATATATAAATATTATGTGTCTATATATAGGTATATATATGTGATAAATATATATATAGATAGAATATATCAATATATATATATATATCTATATAGATATGTGTATACATATATATAGAAATATATATTTCTATATAAATATATAGATTTTGTATATCATATGTGTGTGTGTCTAAATACATATGTACTGGGTATATATAAAATATATATAATATACTCTCTCTCTATATAGAGTTGTATAACTAATATCCTGTACAATATCTATATAAATATATATACCCATATACCATCTATCTGTGTTTAACTACAATATATGTCTCTATATAAATCTCTATATAAATCTATATGATTCTTCCACACAGTCACCCTAGTGTGTGTGTCATAACTAACTGTATATCTCGTACTATCTACCCAATATATTTCGATATAACTATATATGTCTACAACTATCCTCTGACTCTGTCCATAGCCATATAAATAATATCATCTCTGATATCTATATGACTAAATCTATATGTATCTATATATATGCTCGCTCATAAATAAATAATCATGGTTATGTCAATATCGACTGTATCTGACTATACACACATATATGTATATATCTATGTGTGGTGTTTTCATCTATATATATTGTGTATAGTATAAATATATTATATATAACTCTCAAATATGTCTATATATAGTGTGTATACATCTATATAAATATATCTACATCTATATTTATATATACATCTTCTATGTATGAATAACTATCGTCTGTGTATCTCAAGCAATCTGTCTGTGGTATATCTCACGCTATATATGTCTCTCCTCAGCTATAGTATCTATATCTGTGTGTGTTTATACTCTATCTCTGTGTATCTATAAATCTAACATATATATACATCTCGCTCTATATATGTGTGTATAAATAAATATATCTAAATATATATTTTATATATAATCTAGATGATATCTATATGTGTGTGTAGTATAACTAAATATGTATGTGTATGATCCCTCTATCTATATATATATCTATATAGGTGTATCACTAAATCTCTATGTATCTATATCTATAAATATAATATATCGTAGTTACTACAATATATGTTATATATCAAATATAAATATATATATCGCTGTATTATGTTTTTCGATCATACTCCTCTCGATGTCTTATATCATCTATATGTCTATAGTACCTATCTATGTTATATATCACTACTCTATGTATCTCTCTATCTCTCTGTGTATCAATCACCTATATCTGTGTATATATAATATCATATCTCTATCTATATATATGTGTATAACTACACTACTCTACATCCTATTTTCTCTATAAATATCAATGTATCTAGTATGTGTGTGTATAACTACATCTGTATGTGTACTCTCCTATCTATATATCCTATATCATCTATATCTCTATGTGTCTCAATCCATCTTATGTCTCTCTATATATAAATATCTCTATATATATGTTCAATAAACTATCTGTTTATATATACTCAAATCTACATATATCTATATATTTATTTCTGTTTTCTCTAACTCTCTCTGTCTCAATACACTATATATGTCTCAATACATATCTATGTCTCTCTAACTATATCTGTCATATTAACTTGCTCTGTCCCCCTCCCTCTCTCTCATATCCCTCATTCTGTAAACCCCCTCTCTTTATCCTTCTCTTTCTTGACTACTACCTCGCTCTGTCTCTCCCCTGTCTCTCTCTCTCTTCTCTTTCTCCTCCATCACTCCCCTCATCTTGTTCTCTTTCTTCTTTTCTTCCTTACTTCTCTTCCCTCCAGTCCCCCACACAGTGATTTACTTCTTCATTCATCCACTTTTCATTTCAGTAATCATTCCCTCCTTCACTTCCTCTATCAAGCCCTCACTGACTCACTCAATCTTTCACTAGCCTTTTTCACTCTTTCTATATTTAGCATTCGTTCACTCATTCAGTTCTTCCCCTTTCACTCTTTCTGTCCATTTTCACTCCTCCAGCATTCATTTTCGCCTCTTCCAGTCTTTTCATGTCAGCACTCGTTCCCTCCTTCACTCGCACTTCTCCGTCCCTTTTAGGACTCGTTTCCTCTCCAGCTTTTCCTCTTTTCCTTTTTGGCACTCGTTTACTCGTCTCTTCATGTCCCCCCATTCAGCACTAGTTGCACACCTTCCAAATCCCTTCCCTCATTCAGTCTTTTATAAATCTTTCTTTTTCTCCTTTAATCTTTCCGTGTCTTTATTCACAACTCTTTTCATCCTTTAGTTCTCTCTTTCTCTTCACTGAGACTTTTTATCTTTTATCTCCCTTTTTTTTAACAGTGAATCTCTCTCTATAATATCTGTAGGTTATATCTTTACAACAAAGAACACAATCTCTCTCATTCTATCTCACACACACACACACACACACACACACACACACACACACACACACACACACACACACACACACACACAGAGCAGCGAACACACACACACAGCAGTGAACACACACACACACACAGCAGTGAACACACACACACAGCAGTGAACACACACACACACACACAGCAGTGAACACACACACACACACACAGCAGTGAACACACACACACAGCAGTGAACACACACACACAGCAGTGAACACACACACACACACACACACACACACACACACACACACACACACACACACAGCAGTGAACTCACACACACAGAAGAGAACACACACACACACACACACACACAGAGCAGTGAACACACACACAGTAGTGAACACACACACACAGCAGTGAACACACACACACACACACACACACACACACACAGCAGTGAACACACACACACACAGCAGTGAACACACACACACAGCAGTGAACACACACACACACGCACACACACAGCAGTGAACACACACACAGTAGTGAACACACACAAACAGCAGTGAACACACACACACACAGCAGTGAACACACACACACACACACACACAGCAGTGAACACACACACACACACACACACAGCAGTGAACATACACACACACACAGCAGTGAACACACACACACACACAGCAGTGAACACACACACACACACAGCAGTGAACACACACACACACACACACACAGCAGTGAACACACACACACACACACACACACACAGCAGTGAACACACACACACACACACACACACACAGCAGTGAACATACACACACACACAGCAGTGAACACACACACACACACACACACACACACACACACACACAAACACACACATACAGCAGTGAACACACACACACAGCAGTGAACACACACACACACACACACACACACACACACACAGCAGTGAACACACACACACACACACACACACACACAGCAGTGAACATACACACACACACAGCAGTGAACACACACACACACATACACAGACACAGAGCAGTGAACACACACACACAGCAGTGAACACACAACACACAGCAGTGAGCACACACACACACACACACACACACACACAGAGAGCAGTGAACACACACACAGAGCAGTGAACACACACACACACACAGCAGTGAACACACACAGCAGTGAACACACACACACAGCAGTGAACACACACACACACACACACACAGAGCAGTGAACACACACACAGTAGTGAACACACACACAGTAGTGAACACACACACAGCAGTGAACACACACAGACAGCAGTGAACACACACACACACAGCAGTGAACACACACACACACACAGCAGTGAACACACACACACACAGCAGTGAACACACACACACACACACACAGCAGTGAACACACACACACACACACAGCAGTGAACACACACACACACACACACACACACACACAGCAGTGAACATACACACACACACAGCAGTGAACACACACACACACACACAGAGCAGTGAACACACACATACAGCAGTGAACACACACACACAGCAGTGAACACACACACACACACACAGCAGTGAACACACACACACACACACACACACCACACAACACACACACACACAGCAGAGAACACACACACAGCACACAACACACACACACACACACACACACACACACACACACACACACACAGCAGTAACACACACACACACACACAGCAGTGAACACACACACACACAGCAGTGAACATACACACACACACACACACACACACACACACAGAGAGCAGTGAACACACACACAGCAGTGAACACACACACACAGCAGAGAGCACACACACACACACACACACACACAGCAGTGAACACACACACACACACACACAGAGCAGTGAACTACACACACACACACAGAGCAGTGAACACACACACACAGCAGTGAACACACACACACAGAGCAGTGAACACACACACACACAGCAGTGAACACACACACACACACACAGCAGTGAACACACACACACAGCAGTGAACACACACACACACACACAGCAGTGAACGAACACACACACACACACACACACACACACACACACACACAGCAGTGAACGCACACACACACACACACACACACAGCAGTGAACACACACACACACAGCAGGGAAAACACACACACACACACACAGCAGTGAAAGCACACACACACACCGCATTTAACACACACACACCAGAGAACACACACACACACAGCAGTGAACACACACACACACACACACACACAGCAGTGAACACACACACACACACACACACACCTTGCTCAAGGGCACCTCAGTCGTGGTATTGCTGGCCCGAGTCTCGAACCCACAACCTAGGGTTCGGAGTCAGACTCTCTAACCATGAGGTCAGAACTTCCCCCCCTAACGTTGTTCCTGCTGATACTTTAATGTTGGGTGAGGTTTGAAGTGTACAACAGATAGTTGAGGATCAGAACCATGCAGAACATCCTGTGGCTTCCTGTAAGCATGTGAGGGAGATGATGGAGGCCGTCAGGTTCAGTGACATGTAGAGAATATTCACTAAGACAGAGACACAGGACACGTCACACCCATCACTGACATCTGAGACACGGTACACGTCACACCTGTCACTGACATCTGAGACACGGTACACGTCACACCTGTCACTGACATCTGAGACACAGTACACGTCACACCTGTCACTGACATCTGAGACACAGTATACGTCACACCCGTCACTGACATCTGAGACACGGTACTCGTCACACCTGTCACTGACATCTGAGACACAGTACACGTCACACCTGTCACTGACATCTGAGACACAGTATACGTCACACCCGTCACTGACATCTGAGACACGGTACACGTCACACCCATCACTGACATCTGAGACACGGTACACGTCACACCTGTCACTGACATCTGAGACACGGTACACGTCACACCTGTCACTGACATCTGAGACACGGTACACGTCACACCTGTCACTGACATCTGAGACACAGTACACGTCACACCCGTCACTGACATCTGAGACACAGTACACGTCACACCCGTCACTGACATCTGAGACACGGTACACGTCACACCTGTCACTGACATCTGAGACACAGGACACGTCACACCTGTCACTGACATCTGAGACACAGTACACGTCACACCTGTCACTGACATCTGAGACACAGTATACGTCACACCCGTCACTGACATCTGAGACACAGTACACGTCACACCTGTCACTGACATCTGAGACACGGTACACGTCACACCTGTCACTGACATCTGAGACACGGTACACGTCACACCTGTCACTGACATCTGAGACACGGTACACGTCACACCCGTCACTGACATCATGACTAAAGGGTTGTGAACAGACTGAGTGATTACATCATCAAGCTTTTAGTGATCTTAATTTTACTAAAGACAAGAGACTGATTTTATTACGTTACTATGTGTATAAAGGATGGAATAAGGACCAAAAAAGTTCATTTTGCTGCTGCATCTGCTTGCGCATTGCCCTGTGAAATGGGGTCATGTTTCCCAGTGTGTTCTTCACACTTACATATGGCAATAGATTTTGGCAACAGGATTGCATCCAGGAGTTCAGAAATCAGGCCATTGTGCGTGATTGCTTTACCTGAAGAAGTCAGGAAACCTCTGTTTTTCCAGAATGTACCAAAATCTACCCCAAATGCATATCTACTGTCAGTATAAATGGTGACAGTTTTGTCTCTTGCTAACCTGCATGCTGTTGTTAAAGCAACCAATTCGGCTGCCTGCGCAGAGAGATGCTCTGGTAATGATTCTGCTTTAACTGTTTCATGTTGTGTTACTACTGCATACCCCACGCAGTTGCGGCCTGTTTTCTGATCTCTGAAGGCTGATCCATCCACAAAAAACTCAAGATCTGGATTCTGCAACGGCGTTTCCTGCAAATCAGACCTAGGACTGCAAATTTCATTTACAACTACAACACAATTATGTGGTTCTCCATCTGCTTCTGTAGGGAGAAGAGTTGCAGGGTTTAACACAGTACAGCGTTTTACTTTCACATTTGGCATATCAAGCAAAATAGTGTGATATCTCAGCCAACGTGCCGCAGACATATGGGCTGTTTTCTGTTCAAGAAGAAGAAGTGACACTGCATGTGGGACCAAAAGAGTTAGTTCACTGTATCCCACAATATCTCTAGAAGCATTAACTGCTTTCTCACCTGCTGCTACTGCTCTTAAACACATTGGCAGGCCTGCTGCTACCGGATCCAATTTAGCAGAGAAGTAGGCCACTGGTCTCATTTTCCCACCATGATTTTGTAATAGCACTGATGTCATACAACCAATTTTTTCATCAACTGTTTGTACAAACAATTCGTTTGGATCTGGAATCCCTAATGTTGGGGTGGCTTGTAAAGCCATTTTCAAATCTACGAAGGCTTTTTCTGCCTCTGGTGTCCAAGTCAGTGCACTGTGGGCCTGTAGGCCTTTCCCATGAGCAATTGCACTCAAAGGTGCTTCGAGGACTGCATAGTTTGGTATGAAAGTCCTACAATAAGAGCACATGCCTAGAAATGACATCAGTTGTTTTTTTGTGTTAGGCTTTGGAATGTTTTGTATTGATGCAACTCTGTTCTGCTCAATAGTTTTGCCTTGTTCTGATATCAGATGCCCCAAGAATTTCACTTGCTGTTTTACAAACTGCAGCTTTGATAAGCTCGCCTTGTGACCTTCCTCCGCTAGATGACAAAGTAACGCAATAGTGTCTTTTTCACATTGCTCTTTAGATGGCGCTGCAATCATGCAGTCGTCCATATATTGAAGAATTGCTGACCCTAGGGTCAGCGTCAGAGATTCAAGACTATTTTTAAGAGCTTCATTGTAAATAGTTGGAGATTCGCAATATCCCTGACACAATCTGGTAAAAGTGTACGGCTTTCCATTGAAAGAAAACGCAAACCAAAACTGGCTGTCTGGATGAACTGGTACACTGAAAAAAGCATTAGCTAAGTCTACCACAGAAAACCACTTGCTTTCTGGTGGAATCTGAGACAAGATTGTGTGAGGGTTTGGCACATTTGGAGCTCTTGGAATTACTGCATCATTCACTACTTGCAAATCTTGGACAAAACGCCACTCCTCTGGATCACCCAGAGGCCTAGGTTTCCTCACTGGAAAAATAGGTGTTCTCACTGGGGAGGTTTCACATGGCACAATCACTCCAGCTTCAAGCAGTGAATTAAACACTGGTGTGATACCCCTAATAGCCTCTGGCTTTAAGGGGTACTGAGTTTTGTAAGGTCTGTAATCCGATTTAGGTGTTATCTGCACCGGTGCACAATTTTTGATCAGACCTACATCATATTTCCCTGTTGCCCAAAGTTCTCTAGGAACTGCTTGTAATCGGGGATCTTCCCCAGAAATGTGTGTCATCTGCCACATTGTTTTCAGTACATCTGTGTCTGCCTGTGGCATTATCTCAACTGTTCTGTCAACAAAAGCTATCCAATTCAAGTGCATGCAATAGGATTTAGTTTTCTCACTGTACAACACTGTGGGATCTGAACTGGGTTTCCAATCATCAGCTTTCACACATTTTAATGTCCACATCCCTAAATCTTCCCATTTCTCTGTTTCACCTTTTGATAAAGACACATGTGGGTGTGAATTCTCTATAGTGAACGGATGGGCCTTCCCCGGCTTCACATTTATACTAGAAAGATTCACTTCTGCAGTACATCTGTGATTATCCCAATACAACTTTGTCAGTAACAACACATCAGCTTTTGGCTGCATTTCAAACCACTCTTGTTCATAAACTACATCAGGCCCTGTGTGTGTGTGCTGTGCAGTGCAGATCATGTGTGTTCATGTACTGTGTGCGTGTAGGGTTAGTAACATCATAGGCCTTATCCAAGAGTGCTTGATTCACTGAATTCACAGAAGAGGTTCTGAGTTCCCACTCATACACATACAACAGAGGTCTGGGGTCCCACTTAACGCCCTGAAATTCACCTATTTGACTTCTACACACTTTTAATCCGTTTGGGGTGCTAATTAGGTTTATTCCCAATTTGCAGATCAAATCCCTGCCCATCAAATTAATCGGGCAGCATTCAGAAAGCAGAAAAGAAAATGTGAATGACTGTTGGTTATTCTCAACACACCTTAAGGGTGCTGTAAATTTTTCTTTCACGATAATCCCAGACGCTCCAACTGAATTCGGGGATCTACCACTCATTTCTGGCATCTCACTCAACTCATGTAATTTGATCACAGAGTTTCCTGCACCAGAATCTACTAAAAACAAAATGTCTTTCCCTTCTACATTCAATGTGTGCACTGGCATGTGCTTGTAGGCATCTAAACTGTATTTTGCATATGTGCCTTGTGGGGTATATTTCTTTTCAAGAAAATCAATAGCATTCAAAACCTTAAAATTTAAGTTGGAATCAGAAGTTAGCTGAAGCATTTCCTCATTGCATAGCATCAAAGATTTTGACTCACCCATCCCTTCAGGACTGACCTCCTCGACCTGAGATGTTGATGGTCATGCAGTTTCCTCATCATGTCTCTTAGGGCATTCCCTTGCCCAGTGATCTTGTCCTCCGCAAACAAAACATCCACTCTCTCCCCCTTTTTCTTTTCCGCCTCTGGCTCTTCCTCTTCCTCTCCCCCTTCCTCGATATCGCCCTCTTCCTCGATATGTGGAAGTCCCTCTCCATTGTGTATGAGATCTCGTCATGGCTTGCATCATCGTCAGCTGAACTTTGTGTGTTTGTTCTTCTCTCTTTTTTCCCTGATCTTGCTTGGCTTGTGTGAGCAGCTTTTCCGCATGCAGAGCATGTTGTTCGATAAGTCTCAGCTTTCCAGTGTCCCACGTGATGCATAGGTTTTTCACCTTGTCAGATATTTCCGGAATCAGTCCATTCATGAAACTGTTTCTCAAATGCGCCTCGTATGCGGTCACTACCCCCTCACTCATATTCTCGGGGGCAGTAAGGCCGCTGTGCGCGTTGTGTACTTCCGTGAGGCGATGAAGATATTGCGCAACTGTCTCGCTGTCCTGCTGTTTGCACAGCGCAATCTTTGTCATATCCATCTTCACTGGAAAAGCCTCACAACACGCTTCACGTAATTCCGTTACGAAGTTATAGTACGTCGCATTCCTCCCGCTCTCATGATCTGGATGTCGTCAGTTTTGTCCACTAAATTTTTTCTACTTGTCTGAAGGCTGTGAATCATATTGTGCGTTGTGTGTGGGCGTCCTTAAAACATTATTGAGAGTATAAACTTTACTAGGTAAAGGTTTTTTTCGTGTTTTTGGAGGATTTGATGCTTTAAAGTGTGAATTGAAGCTGGTTTCTTTCTTCTGGTCATCCCCTAGTGCCACGTTGACTGCCGTGCCGTGCACGCACGGCGCACCCGTAAGGTGCCTATAGCAGATACACGTGTGAACTGTCAGCTGTTTCGAACTGACACCACACGCACAACGACGAGAAACCATGACGTCACACGCAGCACGCCGTCGCTCTAAAAGTTGGCGAGGTTTACGGAGGAAGTAAGCGTTTTCGCTTTTCTTTCTACCCTAGATTTGGGTCTGATTCAGGACACATATGGAAGTGGATCTGAATCTGATTTGAAAAAAATCAGGTCTGGGAAAGATTTGAGTGTTCACACTACTCCTGAAGAAGTCTGACCTGGTCACTAGACCCCAAGAAAATCAGATTTGGGCCACTTTTACTGTAGCTGCGTGCGGACCTTTTACCTGCCGTTGTGAACGTGGCCTTTTACCCGCATGTGAAACGTGACCTTTACCGCAGTGTGAACGTGCCTTTTACCCGCAGTGTGAACGTGGCTTTTACCCGCAGTGTGAACGTGGCCTTTTTACCCGCAGTGTGAACGTGGGCTTTTACCCGCAGTGTGAACGTGCCTTGTAACCCGCAGTGTGAACGGGCTTAAGTGAATTTTAAAATGCACTTGACTGGACACAGGAATGGGAAATGATTTCTGTCCTGAGCACCACACCACACACAACCGCACCGCACCTCACACACACACTAAACCACACCACCGCAAACCACACCACACCACACTCCTACACTACCTACACTACACTACACTACCTAACACTACACACACCACCCCACACTACACTACCTCCTACACCTACACTACACTACACCCACACACCCAACAACCCCACACTACACGTACACTACACTACCTACACTACCCTACACACCACACACACTACACCACACCACACACACTACACTACACTACACCAACCTACACTACACCACACTACCAACCACCACACTACACTACACTACACCACACCACACACCACCTCACCACACCCCACCACACTAAACAGCACCAACACACCACCTACAACCACAACGCACCCACCCTACACCACAAGCCACCCCACACTAAACCAACCACACCACACCACACTAAACCACACTACACTACACTACACCACACTCAGTGGGAGGAGTTGGCATTTTATTTACTAAAAGTTTTAGTCCTGTGTCCTTTAAACCTATACAATTGTAGAATAATAAAAGTTGGAGCACAGTTTAAAAATTATGTCTTTGTCTGTGTGTGTAAATGTTCCAACCTAGAATAGATAGAAAGAACGTCCTGGTTAGACACGTTATGTCTCGTGCTGCAGAACTGCTCCACTGCTGAATTTTTTATTTCTGGAAGGTGCTGATTTTAATTGTACTTGGACAATTAAAACGTGGTGTCGTGGAAAGTTTTGAGGTTCGAGAGAATTAAAGCATAAAATTCACCCCGATAGGCACGGGCAAGAGTATAAAGGTTTCACGTTTTATTGCGTTCGGCTTTAAAATCAGAGAGGAAGGGCCTCCATTATTGATAACATCAGGATTTTATAGACAGGAATAAAATAAAACAGGACATAGTAAAACCAAACATCATCCACCATTGGCTTAGAAGCGTCGCCTGCTCATCTTCTGACCAGACTAATCCCACGGGAACAAAAAAGGTCTCATGGGAAAGGTCTGATTAAGGCAGTTTTAGGAGTAAAAACACTCTAAAAATCTCTAGTCACAATAACAACCAGCCATAGGAAATACAGAAGCCTAGAAGGACAGATTCATGTGAACTTTCTTTCATTCATTCATTTTCTACAGCTTTATCTGAACTTCTCGGGTGACGGGGAGCCTGTGCCTATCTCGGGCGTCATCGGGCATCGAGGCAGGATACACCCTGGACGGAGTGCCAACCCATCACAGGGTACACACACACACTCATTCACTCACACACTACGGACAATTTTCCAGAGATGCCAATCAACCTACCATGCATGTCTTTGGACCGGGGGAGGAAACCGGAGTACCCGGAGGAAACCCCCGAGGCACGGGGAGAACTCAAACTCCACACACACAAGGCGGAGGCGAGAATCGAACCCCGACCCGTCGGTGTGAGGCGAATGTGCTAACCACTAAGCCACCGTGGCCCCTCATGTCTCATGTGAACATCTCAAAAGTAAAAGTTTCCACTACAGTGGACAGAAACCAAGCTGAACCTTATTTACGATCACAAAATAATCATATTAAAATTATTAACACACACCAACTAGGTGACGTTTGGAGGCACTTACTGGTACATGGAAAGCAGAGGCAGGACATTTGGACACAAGATTAGTGATAAGTGAGTGAGTGACGTGACATAGGGCTAAGTAACGGTGACTCGTACTCAGAATTCGTTCTCTTCATTTAACCTATCCAAAGTGCACACACACACTGACACACACACACCCACACAGCAGTGAACACACACACACACTACCACACACCGTGACACACCACACACACACGTGAACACAACACAACCACACACAGTGAACACAACACACACACACACACCGTGAACACACACCACACACCACACACACACACCGTGAACACACCACACACCTAAACACACACACACACACACAGACAACACACAGTGAACAC